>NC_092054.1:129055930-129279779 GCF_003086295.3 Arachis hypogaea | reverse complement strand
TTCCCAGTTCTCTATTACAGAGGGGGCATGAGGTTTATCCTAACCAAGGTCACACAGAGCCTTAAAGATCATGGTGCTATGGTACAAGGGATATGAACTTCCAGGATCCTGTCTCTTCTGAGCAATGTCAGTTGATCCAGATCACTTAGTTCATTGATGAACAAGGAGGTTCAACTTCCCAAGCATCAATGCCAATAATTGGCATTCAGCTCAGATGCACCAAGAAACTTGGCAGTTTGCTCTTCAGTGACATCCTCATTCTCTTCAGAAGAGGAATACTCATCAGCGCTCATGAAGGCATAAGGAGGTTCAATGGAATCTCTATGGTCTTAGATGAGCCTCAGAGTCCTTTGGTTCCTCAGAGGGAAGCTCCTTATGATCACTGGACGTCCCAGGATGTCTTCCTCCTGGATTCACGTCCTCTCCTCTCCTCACAGGTTCGGCCATGGCGCTTATTCAATGGCCTTGCACTCCTTTTGGGTTCTCTTCTGTATTGCTGGAGAGTACTAGGGATTTCAGTATCCTTTTACTCAGCTGGCCCACTTGTGCTTCCGATTTCTAATGAAGACCTTGTTTCATTCATGAAACTTACGTGGCCTTAGTAGATCAGAGACTAGATTTGCTAAATTAGAAGCATTTTGTTCAGATTCTCTGTTGCTGAGTGATGATGGAAAGGCTTGCATTGCTAAACCTGTTTCTTCCACCATTATAAAGCCTGTTGGGGCTTTTGATCCTTCCATGAGATTTGGATGATTCTCCATGTTGAGTTTATAGGTGTTTCCATAAGGTTCACCTAAGTAATTTACCTCTGCTATTGCAGGGTTCTCAGGATCATAAGCTTCTTCTTCAGAAGATGCTTCTTGAGTACTGTTGGATGCAGCTTGCATTCCATGCAGACTCTGAGAGATCATATTGACTTGCTGAGTCAATATTTTATTCTGAGCCAATATGGCATTCAGAGTATCACCTCAAGAACTCCCTTCTTCATAGGCGCCCATTACTCACAGATTCCTTTCAGAAGTACATGAACTGTTATAGCAACCATGTCAATGAGTTCTTGAGCTTCTGCAGGCGTTTTCTAGGTGAATGATCCACTGCAGAAGTGTCCAGTGACATTTGATAGCTCAGAAAACCACATAGATATATCCAGGATGGTCCATTCTGAAAGATGTCAGAAGGACACTTTTGGTCAACTTTTGTATCTTCCCAACTTCATAAGGGATTCACTTCTTTCTGTCTGAAGGTTTGACATCAGCCTAAGCTGCTCAGCTTTTGAGAGGAAATACTTGCTAAGAAAGCCGTGACCAGCTTATCCAAGAGTTCAGGCTGTCTTGGTGAGAATCCAACCATATCTAGCTCTGTCTCTTACAGCAAAGGAAAGCATGAGCCTGTAGACTTCAGGATCTACTCCATTAGTCTTAACAGTATCACATATCTGCAAGAATTCAGTTAAGAACTGAAAAGGATCTTCAGATGAAGTCCATGAAACTTGCAGTTCTGCTGCATCAGAGAAACAACTGAGGTTTCAGCTCAAAGTGTTGCTCCAATGGTAGAATGGAGATGCTTCTTCCATGTAAATTGGAATTAGTGCAGTGAAGTCACCAAGCATTCTCCTTGCATTGTTGTTGGGTTCGGCTGCCATCTCCTTTACTTGTTCGAAATTTTCAATCAAGTTGTCTCTGGATTGTTGTAATTTAGCTTCTCTTAATTTTCTCTTCAGAGTCCTTTCAGGTTCTGGATCAGCTTCAACAAGAATGCCTTTTTCTCTGTCCCTGCTCATAAGAAAGAAAAGAGAAGAAGAAAAGAAGTGGAATCCTCTATGTCACAGTAAAGAGGATCCTTATGTTAGTAGAAGAAAAGAAGAAGAAATTCGAACACAGATAGAGGAGGGGTTCGAATTTGGTGATGATGTGAGGAAGAGATGTTAGTTAATGAATGAATAAATAGAATAGGATGAGAGAGATGGAGGGATAATTTCGAAAATTATTTGAAAAAGAGTTAGTGATTTTCGAAAATGGTTTTGAAAAATGTTAGTAATTTCGAAAATTTTTGAAATCAAAAAAAAAATAAAAAAAATAAAAATAATTAGTTAATTAAAAAGAAATTTTGAAAAAGAGGGAAGATATTTTCGAAAATTAGAGAGAGAGAGAGTTAGTTAGGTAGTTTGAAAAAGTTAAGAAACAAACAAAAAGTTAGTTAGTTAGTTGAAACAAATTTTGAAAAGATAAGAAGTTAGGAAGTTAGAAAAGATATTTCGAAAAAGATAAGATAAGAAGATATTTTGAAAAGATATGATTGAAATTAGTTTTGAAAAGATTTGATTTTTAAAATCTCAATTAATGACTTGATTCATAAGAAATCACAAGATATGATTCTAGAACTTAAAGTTTGAATCTTTCTTAACAAGCAAGTAACAAACTTCAAATTTTTGAATCAAAACATTAATTGATTAAGTTATTTTCGAAAATTTGGTATAAAAATAAGAAAAAGATTTTTGAAAAATATTTTGGAATTTTCGAAAATAACTAAGAATTTGAAAAGATTTGATTTTTGAAAAAGATTTGAAAAAGATAAGATTTTCAAATTGAAAATTGATTTGACTCATAAGAAACAGCTTTGATTTTTAAAATTTTTTTTTTTTTGAAAAAGTCAACTCAATTTCGAATTTGATGGGAGAAAAAGGGAAAGATATTTTTTGATTTTTTTGAAATTTTTATGAAAAACATGAAAATTATGCAATGCATGAAATTTTTAGATCAAAACAATGAATGCATGCATGAATGATATGAATGTCAAGATGAACACCAAGAACACTATGAATGTCAAGATGAACATCAAGAACATAATTTTGAAAAATTTTTAATGCAAAGAAAACATGCAAGACACCAAACTTAGAATTCTTTAATGCTTACGCACTAAGAATTCAAGAATGCATATGATAAACATGAAAAGACACAAAACAAAAAATCATCAAGATCAAACAAGAAGACTTACCAAGAACAACTTGAAGATCATGAAGAACACTATGAATGCATGATATTTTCGAAAAATGCAAGATGCATATGCAATCGACACCAAACTTAAGATATGACTCAAGACTCAAACAAGAAACACAAAAATATTTTGATTTTTATGATTTTCTAAATTTTTTTTTGTATTTTTCGAAAATTATATGAAAAAGAAAAATAAGGATTCCAAAATTTTTAATATGAATTCCAGGAATCTTGCATTGTTAGTCTAAAGCTTCAGTCCAGGAATTAGACATGGCTCACTAGCCAGCCAAGCTTTCAAAGAAAGCTCCAGTCCAAAACACTAGACATGGCCAATGGCCAGCCAAGCTTCAGCAGGTGATCATGGATCAGCAGCAGGTGGATGAGCAACAACTAAATTGCTCTTGATAACAAATTGCAAGCCTCAGTCCAAATGAATTTAGACATGGCTTTACAGCCAGCCAGGCTTCAACATGCTTCATGAAACACTAGAATTCATTCTTAAAAATTCTGAAGCCATAGAATAATTTATTTTGAAAACATTTTATATTTTTTCGAAAACAGATGAGAGATTTTTGAAATTATTTTTGAAAAAGAAAAGAAACAAAAAGAAAATTACCTATTCTGAGCAACAAGATGAACTGTCAGTTGTCCAAACTCAAACAATCCCCGGCAACGGCGCCAAAAACTTGGTGTTGTTGCCGGATCAAAAGGGAATCTGGCACTGATGTTACCGGACCAAAAGCTTGCCGAAGACTCAAATAATCCCCGGCAACGGCGCCAAAAACTTGGTGCACGAAATTGTGATGTCCAGGCTCGAACAATCCCTGGTAATGGCTCCAAAGCTTGGTGCTCTGATCTTAATTCATAATTGTCACAACTTCGATACAACTAACCAGCAAGTGCACTGGGTCGTCCAAGTAATACCTTACGTGAGTAGGGGTCGAATCCCACGGAGATTGTTGGTATGAAGCAAGCTATGGTCACCTTGTAAATCTCAGTCAGGCAGATATAAAGTGATAATGGTGTTTTCGAATATTATATAATAAAATAGGGATAGAGATACTTATGTAATTCATTGGTAGGAATTTCAGATAAGCGAATGGAGATGCTTTTCGTTCCTCTGAACCTCTGCTTTCCTGCTATCTTCATCCAATCAGTCTTACTCCTTTCCATGGCTGGCTTTATGTGATACATCACCACTGTCAATGGCTACTTTCGGTCATCTCTCGGGAAAATGATCCAATGCCCTGTCACGGCACGGCTAATCGTCTGGAGGCATCACCCTTGCCAATGGCTTCATCTTATCCTCTCAGTGAATAATATGCTCACGCACCCTGTCACGGCACGGCTATTCATCTGTCGGTTCTCGATCATGCTGGAATAGGATTTACTATCCTTTTGCGTCTGTCACTAACGCCCTGCAATCGCGAGTTAGGAGCTCGTCACAGTCATTCAATCATTGAATCCTACTCGGAATACCACAGACAAGGTTTAGACTTTCCGGATTCTCTTGAATGCCGCCATCATTCTAGCTTACGCCACGAAGATTCTGGTTAGGAGATCTAAGAGATATTCATTCTAGCTTATTTCATGTAGAACGGAAGTGTTTGTCAGGCACGTGTTCATAAGGGAGAAGGATGATGAGCGTCACACATAATCATCACCTTCATCACGTTCTTGGGTGCGAATGGATATCTTAGAAGCGAAATAAGAAGAATTGAATAGAAAACAGTAGTACTTTGCATTAATCTTTGAGGAACAGCAGAGCTCCACACCTTAATCTATGGAGTGTAGAAACTCTACCGTTGAAAATACATAAGTGAAGGTCCAGGCATGGCCGAGAGAGCCAGCCCCCAAAACATGATCAAAGGATCATAAGGTAATCCAAAGATGCCTAATACAATAGTAAGAGGTCCTATTTATAATAAACTAGCTACTAGGGTTTACATGAGTAAGTAATTGATGCATAAATCCACTTCCGGGGCCCACTTGGTGTGTGTTTGGGCTGAGCCTGAGTGTTGCACGTGCAGAGGCCATTTGTGGAGTTGAACGCCAGTTTCTGTGCCATTTTGGGCGTTCAACTCTGGTTTTGGATCCTTTTCTGGCGCTGGACGCCAGATTTGGGCAGAAGGCTGGCGTTGAACGCCAGTTTACGTCGTCAATTCTTGGCCAAAGTATGGACTATTATATATTTCTGGAAAGCCCTGGATGTCTACTTTCCAACGCAATTGGAAGCGCGCCATTTCGAGTTCTGTAGCTCCAGAAAATCTTCTTTGAGTGCAGGGAGGTCAGAATCCAACAGCATCAGCAGTCCTTCTTCAACCTCTGAATCTGATTTTTGCTCAAGTCCCTCAATTTCAGCCAGAAAGTACCTGAAATTACAGAAAAACACACAAACTCATAGTAAAGTCCAGAAATGTGAATTTAACATAAAAACTAATGAAAACATCCTTAAAAGTAACTAGATCCTACTAAAAACATACTAAAAACAATGTCAAAAAGCGTATAAATTATCCGCTCATCATGTGTGCTGGGGCTGAGACTTAAGCAATTCACGTGCATAAGGCCATTTTGGGCGTTCAACGCCAGGTTTGGATCCATTTCTGGCATTGAACTCCAACTTTTAATCCTTTTCTGGCGCTGAACGCCAGAATTGGGCAGAGAACTGGCGTTGAATGCCAGTTTATGTCATCTATCCTTGAGCAAAGTATGGACTATTATATATTTCTGGAAAGCCCTGGATGTCTACTTTCCAACGCAATTGGAAGCACGCCATTTCGAGTTCTGTAGCTCTAGAAAATCTACTTTGAGTGCAGGGAGGTCAGAATCCAACAGCATCAACAGTCCTTTTTCAGCCTGAATCAGATTTTTGCTCAGCTCCTTCAATTTCAGCCAGAAAAATACCTGAAATTACAGAAAAACACACAACTCATAGTAAAGTCTAGAAATATGAATTTTTCCTAAAAACTAATGAAAATAAACTAAAAACTAACTAAAACATACTAAAAATTATATGAAATTAACCCCAAAAAGCGTATAAAATATCCGCTCATCAGGCTCCCTCCCTTAAAAAGGTTGGCAGCTCGTTTTGTGTTAGCAGATAAAAGCATTATTACAGTGGCTGGAGTTGCTGAAGATGTATTAGTGGGCATTAAGGGGCTCCCATTTCCCATTGATTTTTATATCCTGGAGATGCCCCAAAATGACTCCGAGAAACCATCATCAATCCTACTCGGAAGACCATTCCTGAAGACCTCGAAGTTCAAATTAGATGCTTTTTTAGGAACATACTCTTTTGAAATAGATGGCCGAGTAGTAATCTTCAATCTGAATGGAGTTATGAAGCATCCTCTGGAGGATCATTCTATCCTCCAGTGTGACATCATAGATGAAACCGTGGCTGAAGTTCACCAGGAGGAATTTGAAGAGAAGTACATAGGACAAGGTCCAAGTGTGGGGACATTCTCAAAAGACAATGACAGTGCTTTACCATTGTTACCAGCTCCAGACAACCCAGAGCCTAACCATGATCAGAAGTTAGAATTAAAACCCCTTCCTCCACACCTCAAATATGCTTACCTGAAGATGAGCAGAAGTTTCCAGTTATCATTGCAAGGGAACTCACTTCTCAACAGGAAGAGCAGTTACTTAGTGTGCTGAGGAGGCACAAGAAGGAAATTAGTTGGAGTTTGGCAGACATAGTAGGCATCAACCCTCAAGTCTGTGAGCATAGGATATTTTTAGAAGAGGGAGCAAGACCTGTCCGTCAATCCCAGAGAAGACTGAATCCCACTATCTTAGAGGTTGTCAAGAAGGAAGTGACCAGACTACTGGAGGCAGATATCATCTACCCTTTTTCAGACAGTGAATGGGTAAGCCCAGTACAAGTGGTGCCCAAGAAGTCTGGAGTCACTACAGTGAAGAATGAGCACGGAGAACTCATGGCAACCAGAGTTCAGAACGCCTGGAGGGTCTGCATTAACTACAGACGCCTCAACCAGGCCACTCGTAAGGATCACTATCCTCTTCCATTCATTAATCAAATGCTGGATCGCCTGTCAGGTAAATCACATTATTATTTTTTAGATGGTTACACAGGTTATTTCCAGATTCATATAGATCATCTGTCAGGTAAATCACATTATTATGGTTTAACATTAGTCTATCCTTTATCTGTTTTGTTACGTTATCGATCGGAGTGTTGTGCTTTTCAATTTAACGGTTTTATTTTACCCCTTCTCTTTAAAGGCTCCTAGTTATAAATATCTTTCACAATACTATATGTACTAATTTTTATTTTTAGAGGTCGTAATACCTCGCCACCTCTGTCTTATGACTTAAGCATAAGGCTCTGTGTGGTAGGGTGTTACATTTTGGTATCAGAGCAGTTCGTTCCTGTCGAGCCTGAGGGACGGACTGACTATGCTTCTGTGCATTCTCTGTAAGTGTGTTTATGTGCTATTAGAATATCTAACTGATATACCTGGCATAAACATTCATGAGCATACATTTGGGACTTCGAAGTACTAGACTTCCGATATTGAGACTAATCAACTTGATATCGATTGTTTGGTGTGTATAGGAACCAGATGGCGCCTCGTGGACGCGATCGAGGTCGTGGGAGAGGTCGTACTAGTACTCAGGGAATGGAAGCCAACCCAAATAACCCGGTAGATTTTATGGTGGCGTTGGAGAATATGGTTGCTGCTATGCAGGCCACTGTTGCGGCCCTTGGACAATAGATGAACAACCATGGTAATGACGGAAGTGGAGCTCAGGGCCGGATGACACTGGCAACCTTCTTGAAGGTTAATCCACCTAAGTTCAAGGGAACCACTAATCTGACTGAAGCCGATACCTTGTTTCAGGCTATGGAGCGAGCATTGCAAGCGCAGATGGTACCTGAAGGGCAGTGTGTTGAGTTTGCTACTTATCTGCTCACTGAGGAAGCATCGCAGTGGTGGCAAGGAGTCTGAATTCTGCTACAGCAGGGTGTTAACCCTATCACCTAGGATGCCTTCCAGGAGGAGTTCTATAATAAGTACTTTCTAAATTCTGCTAGGACGGCCAAGGAACTGGAGTTACTGTAGCTGAAGCAGGGTGTTATGTCCGTATCCAAGTATACTGACAAGTTTGAGGAGCTACTCAGGTTTTTCCGTATGTGTCAAGGAGCTCTGGGAGACTTTGAGGAATGGAAGTGCATTAAGTATGAAGGAGGACTCCGAAGTGATATCTTTAGCTCAGTGGGACCAATGGAGATCAGAACTTTCTCAGAGTTGGTGAATAAGAGCAGGATTGCAGAAGAATGTGTGAAAAAGGCAGCTGCAGAGAGAGGAAGCCATAGAGGACCATTCCCACAAAACCGTGGAAAGAGCTTTGCTCCTAGAGGTCCGCCTTTCAAGCGGAGAGGCTCTTTCAGGAGGCCCAACAACAACAACTCCCAAGGGAAAAGGTTTGGGAACCAACCTTAGAATGAACAAGCTTGTGCTAGGTGCGGGAGTCACCATCCAGGAGCCCCATGCAAGGCCGGATGGGGCTTGTGCTATTCTTGTGGTAAGGCGGGGCATAAATTCGTAAATTGTCCGAAAAAGCATAAGCAAGGTGCATGGAGAGCACAGCAGCCTGGCCGGGTGTTCACCACCTCAACTGTTGGTGCTGAAGGATCTGAGACACTTATCCGAGGTAACTATGAAATGGCTGGTCAAGTTTTAAATGCTTTATTTGATTCGGGAGGAACACATTCATTCATTGCATTCGAAAAAGCTAGTGACCTAGGATTGAAGATTGTAGTCTTAGGTTATGACCTAAAGGTGTATAATGCCACCCATGAAGCCATGATAATTAGGCTAGGATGCCCACAAGTTTCATTTAGGGTCCAGTGATAAACCCATATTTTATGATATATTTTGTGCTTAGTTTGAGTGATTTATTCAATCCTTCACCCACTTATTCATATTAATTGCATGGTTTTACTTTCCCTTCCTTATTATGTGATGTATGTGAAAAACATGTTTCCTATGCTTTAAAATTAATTATTTTAATTATCTTTATTTCCATTCGATGTCATGATTAGTGTGTTGAGTAGTTTCAGATCTTCTAAGGCAGGAATGACTTAAAGGATGGAAAGGAAACATACAAAAATGGAAGGAAAGCATAAAATGGAGTTCGTGAAGAAACTGGCATCCACGCGATCGCATGGGCGACGCGGACGCATGCCAAGCGCGAAGAAGCAGCGACGCGGCCGCATGACTGACGCGACCGCGTGCCTTAAGCAGAACACATATGACGCGGTCGCATGACTGACGCGACCGCGTGACAAGGAAAACTCCGAATGACGCGACTGCGTGACCCACGCGGATGCGTGACAAAGGCCGTGCACCAGAAATTGCAGAAAACGCTCCCAGCGAATTCTGAAGCCCTTTTTGGCCCAAATCTGAGTCCAGAAGGCATAGAACAGAGGTTATGAAGTGGGGGAATGCATCCATTCAAGGGGAGACACGACTTTAGTTAGTTTTCATGATTTAGATTTAGTTTCGAGAGGGAGATTCTCTCATCTCTCTTAGGATTAGGATTTAGGATTTCTCTTAGTTTTAGGAGTGACTCTCGATCCCAGGTTCAATGTTCTTTTACTTTATATTTATCTCTTACTTTCAGATACTTTAATGCTTATATTAGTTATGTTGCCTATTTGGTTTACGCTACATTCATGTTACAGATTACTCTTTTGAATTAATGTTATTTAAGGTATTTCAGTTTAATATTGCTTTCTCTTATTTACATTATTGTTATTCCCATCTGAAGACATTTTTATTCTAGTAGATTTATTTTTCTTCTGGTCTTGGTTAAGAAATCAGTAACTCAGGAGTTATCAAACTCAAACATGAATGATAATTGTTATCTTGTTAACTAAACTGAACTTCAATAATCCCAATCTTTTCTTAGGAAATAAATAGGATTCGAAGATCAAACCAATTAATCCCTTGACCTTCCTTTATCTTGGTAAAGGTTAACAAAGTGGAATTAAGATTCGATTCTCATCATCATTGATAAGGATAGCTAGGATAGGACCTCTAATTTCTCATACCTTGCCAAAAGTTTATTTACAGTCATTTATTTATTTTACTTGCCATTTAAATTACTTGTTCTTCATTTACTTTATTTGCTAATTAAATCATTCCCTCCTCATTCTACAAACCCCAATTTACAATCTCCATAACCAATAATAAGAACATACTTCCCTGCAGTTCCTTGAGAAGACGACCCGAGGTTTGAATACTTCGGTTATCAATTTATTTAGGGGTTTGTTACTTGTGACAACCAAAACGGTTGTAAGAAAGGTTGATTGCTTGGTTTAGTAACTATACTTGCAACGAGAGTTTACTATAACCTCTAAACCATCAATCCTTCCTGCTCTTTCAAAATGGCGCCGTTGCCGGGGAACTGCAATCGTGTGCCTTATTATTGGTTATTGTAAATATTTTTCTTTTACTTGTTTATTTGTCTTTATTTTTCCCCTCTTTATTTCTTTTTAGCTACTATGAATTCTCACCCCTATCGCTTTGAGTTTGGTTCTAATGTTATTGAAAGGTATGAAAGTTATAACAGGAACATGCATCAAGGTCAGAGCAATCAAAGATGGATGGAGCCAAGAGGATCTGATCAACCCTTTAGGCAACAACACCCTCCAAGATATCATGGACAAAGACCATTCTACAATGCATACCAAGCAAATAGACATGGTGGACAACCTTGTAATTACCAACAAGCCCCACCCTGTACTTATAGACCATCCTCTCATCATAACTCCGAACCACCATACTCACAAGCTCCTTTTTACCATTCACCACCATATGATCCTCATTTATCCCAGTTCCAATCCAATCACTCCCAAACACCACCACTTCCCCTTGTACCATATCCAAATCTATCACCTCGAGAATCAGAGGTTTGCCTCAAGGAAACAGTAAATCGAATTCAAACAACCCTTCATCAACTGGAGCAAGTAGTAAGTCAATTATCTTCTAGACGTTCGAACATTCAAGAACCTCCCACAGCCCCATGTGGACAATCTAACGAAGAGCGTAGTATGAAGGAGATACTAGAAACTCCAGTAGACAAGACAGAGCATGGCTTCGTACTGGAACAAGTAAAGGAAGCTGTCATTATTGAAGAAGAAGAGTTGGTTGAAGACTTAGGAGACGCTGAACCTCCATGGGAATCCAAAGTTGTGGAGCATTCTGTCCAGGATGTTACAATTGATGCTAAGGAGGATTGTGCACAATTCCCAAAGCAAGTCTTTCATGAAGAACTAGGCAGAATAACCCAAGAAGCAGATTTTCTTGATGATGATAGTCACAAGTCAAGTTCTCCTAGTAATGAGCTTGCATCCGCAAGTGAATTCTCTGAGATCGAAGAATCTTCCCCAAGTGAATACGAAGATGATACGGAGGTAGATTTCTCTCAACCTCCAGTCTATGACTTAAGTGATGAGGAAGACATAGATGGCTCTGATCAGGACATGGATACAGTTGAAGAATCTTGCAAGGAAGTGGAGAATTTCACAGAAGAGCACTGATGAGCGGATAATTTATACGCTTTTTGACATTGTTTTTAGTATGTTTTTAGTAGGATCTAGTTACTTTTAGGGATGTTTTCATTAGTTTTTATGTTAAATTCACATTTCTGGACTTTACTATGAGTTTGTGTGTTTTTCTGTGATTTCAGGTATTTTCTGGCTGAAATTGAGGGACTTGAGCAGAAATCAGATTCAGAGGTTGAAGAAGGACTGCTGATGCTGTTGGATTCTGACCTCCCTGCACTCAAAGTGTATTTTCGGGAGCTACAGAACTCGAAATGGTGCGCTTCCAATTGCGTTGGAAAGTAGACATCCAGGGCTTTCCAGAAATATATAATAGTCCATACTTTGGCCAAGAATTGACGACGTAAACTGGCGTTCAACGCCAGCCTTCTGCCCAAATCTGGCGTCCAGCGCCAGAAAAGGATCCAAAACCAGAGTTGAACGCCCAAACTGGCACAGAAACTGGCGTTCAACTCCACAAATGGCCTCTGCACGTGCTACACTTAAGCTCAGCCCAAACACACACCAAGTGGGCCCCAGAAGTGGATTTATGCATCAATTACTTACTCATGTAAACCCTAGTGACTAGTTTATTATAAATAGAACCTCTTACTATTGTATTAGGTATCTTTGGTCTCAGTTTTATTCCATTGTTCATCTTAGGAGACTATTGATCTCGTTTAGGGGGCTGGCCATCTCGGCCATGCCTGGACCTTCACTTATGTATTTTCAACGGTAGAGTTTCTACACTCCATAGATTAAGGTGTGGAGCTCTGCTGTTCCTCAAAGATTAATGCAAAGTACTACTGTTTTCTATTCAATTCTTCTTATTTCGTTTCTAAGATATCCATTCGCACCCAAGAACGTGATGAAGGTGATGATTATGTGTGACGCTCATCACCATTCTCCCCTATGAACGCGTGCCTGACAAACACTTCTGTTCTACATGAATTAAGCTAGAATGAGTATCTCTTAGATCTCCTAACCAGAATCTTCGTGGCATAAGCTAGAATGATGGCGGCATTCAAGAGAATCCGGAAGGTCTAAACCTTGTCTGTGGTATTCTGAGTAGGATTCAATGATTGAATGACTGTGACGAGCTTCAAACTCGCGAGTGCTGGGCGTTAGTGACAGACGCAAAAGGAGGGTGAATCCTATTCCAGCATGATCGGGAACCGACAGATGAATAGCCGTGCCGTGACAGGGTGCGTGAGCATATTATTCACTGAGAGGAGGGGATGTAGCCACTGACAACGGTGATGCCCTTGCATACAGCCAGCCATGGAAAGGAGTAAGACTGATTGGATGAAGATAGCAGGAAAGCAGAGGTTCAGAGGAACGAAAAGCATCTCCATTCGCTTATCTGAAATTCCTACCAATGATTTACATAAGTATCTCTATCCCTATTTTATTATATAATATTCGAAAACACCATTATCACTTTATATCTGCCTGACTGAGATTTACAAGGTGACCATAGCTTGCTTCATACCAACAATCTCCGTGGGATTCGACCCTTACTCACGTAAGGTATTACTTGGACGACCCAGTGCACTTGCTGGTTAGTTGTATCGAAGTTGTGACAATTATGAATTAAGATCAGAGCACCAAGCTTTGGAGCCATTACCAGGATTTGTTCGAGCCTGGAGATCACAATTTCGAGCACCAAGTTTTTGGCGCCGTTGCCGGGGATTGTTTGTGTATGGACAACTGACGGTTCATCTTGTTGCTCAGATTAGGTAATCTTCTTTTTATTTTATTTTCAAAAACTTTTCAAAAATATTTCTAAAATTTTCTCATCTGTTTTCGAAAAAAATAAAAATGTTTTCAAAAATAAATTATTCTATGGCTTCAAAATTTTTAAGAATGAATTCTAGTGTTTCATGAAATATGTTGAATCATATCTGGCTGTAAAGCCATACCCAAACTACTTTGGGATTGGTATTCAACTAATCACTCCAGCCCATGTAATTATATGTTGCAGCCTGGCTGGCTGTAAAGCCATGTCTAAATTCATTTGGACTGAGGCTTGCAATTGGTTATCAAGAGCAAGCTAGTTGGAGCTAATCCACCTGCTACTGTTCCTGATCTACCCGCTGTTGATCCACGATCACCTGCTGAAGCTTGGCTGGCCATTGGCCATGTCTAGTGTTTTGGACTGAAGCTTTCATTGAAAGCTTGGCTGGCTAGTGAGCCATGTCTAATTCCTGGACTGAAGCTTTAGACTAACATGGCAAGATTCCTGGAATTCATATTAAAAATTTTGGAATCCTTATTTTTCTTTTAATTTTCGAAAAATATAAAATAAAAATCCAAAAAAAATTAGAAAATCATAAAAATCAAAAATATTTTGTGTTCTTGTTTGAGTCTTGAGTCACATTATAAGTTTGGTGTCACTTGCATATGCATCTTGCAAATTTTCGAAAATTCATGCATTCATAGTGTTCTTCATGATCTTCAAGTTGTTCTTGGTAAGTCTTCTTGTTTGATCTTGATGATTTTTTGTTTTATGTTGTATGGTGTTTTTCATATGCATTCTTGAATT
The DNA here is from genome assembly GCF_003086295.3 of Arachis hypogaea. NCBI lineage: Eukaryota > Viridiplantae > Streptophyta > Magnoliopsida > Fabales > Fabaceae > Arachis > Arachis hypogaea. Next base: position 129,265,663 of record NC_092054.1, on the reverse strand, counting down.
CTTAGTGCGTAAGCATTAAAGAATTCTAAGTTTGGTGTCTTGCATGTTTTCTTTGCATTAAAAATTTTTCAAAAATATGTTCTTGATGTTCATCATGACATTCAAAGTGTTCTTGGTGTTCATCTTGACATTCATAGCATTCTTGCATGCATCACATGTTTTGATCTAAAAATTTCATGCATTGCATAATTTTCATGTTTTTCAAAAAAAATTCAAAAATCAAAAAAAATATCTTTCCCTTTTTCTCTCATCAAATTCGAAAATTGAGTTGACTTTTTCAAAAATTTTTAAAAATCAAATTGTTTCTCATGAGTCAAATCAAATTTTCAATTTGAAAATCTTATCTTTTTCAAAATCTTTTTCAAAAATCAAATCTTTTTCAAAATTCTTAGTTATTTTCGAAAATTCCAAAAATATTTTTCAAAAATCTTTTTCTTATTTTTATACCAAATTTTCGAAAATAACATAATCAATTAATGTTTTGATTCAAAAATTTGAAGTTTGTTACTTGCTTGTTAAGAAAAATGCAAACTTTAAGTTCTAGAATCATATCTTGTGATTTCTTGTGAATCAAGTCATTAATTGTGATTTTAAAAAAAATCAAATCTTTTTCAAAACTAATTCATATCATATCTTTTCAAAATATCTTCTTATCTTATCTTTTTCAAAAATATCTTTTCAAAATATCTTTTCTAACTTCCTAACTTCTTATCTTTTCAAATTTGTTTCAACTAACTAACTAACTTTTTGTTTGTTTCTTAACTTTTTCAAAACCACCTAACTAATTCTAATTTTCGAAAATATCTCCCTCTTTTTCAAAAATTTCTTTTTAATTAACTAATTATTTTTATTTTTTATTTTTTATTTCAAAAATTTTCGAAAATACTAACATTTTTTTTCAAAAACCATTTTTCAAAAATCACTAACACTTTTTCAAAATAATTTTTGAAAATTATTCCTCCCCCATCTCATTCTATTTATTCATTCATATCCTAACATCTCACATCTCAAAGCCTCCTCACAGTTGTGTTTCTTCCATTACATTACATTCTTTGTCTCCCCCTCTTTTCTTTCACTTACAAAGGGATCCCTATACTGAGGTATAAAGGATCTCTATTATTATTATCATTTTTCTGGCCATTCTTCCTTGTCATATGAGCAGGAGCAAGGATAAGAACATTCTTGTGGAAGCAGATCCAGAACCTGAAAGGACTCTGAAGAGAAAATTAAGAGAAGCTAAAATACAACAATCCAGAGATAACCTTTCAGAAATCTTCGAACAGGCAGAGGAGATGGCAGCCGAAAATAATAATAATGTAAGGAAGATGCTTGGTGACTTTACTGCACCTAATTCCAATTTACATGGAAGAAGCATCTCCATTCCTGCCATTGGAGCAAACAATTTTGAGCTGAAACCTCAATTAGTTTCTCTGATGCAGCAGAACTGCAAGTTTCATGGACTTCCATCTGAAGATCCTTTTCAGTTCTTAACTGAATTCTTGCAGATATGTGATACTGTTAAGACTAATGGAGTAGATCCTGAAGTCTACAGGCTCATGCTTTTCCCTTTTGCTGTAAGAGACAGAGCTAGATTAGGGTTGGATTCTCAACCTAAAGACAGCCTGAACTCTTGGGATAAGCTGGTCACGGCTTTCTTAGCCAAGTACTTTCCTCCTCAAAAGCTGAGCAAGCTTAGAGCTGATGTTCAAACCTTCAAACAGAAAGAAGGTGAATCTCTCTATGAAGCTTGGGAAAGATACAAACAGTTGACCAAAAAGTGTCCTTCTGACATGCTTTCAGAATGGACCATCCTGGATATATTCTATGATGGTTTATCTGAGCTATCAAAGATGTCACTGGACACTTCTGCAGGTGGATCCATTCACCTAAAGAAAACGCCTGCAGAAGCTCAAGAACTCATTGACATGGTTGCTAATAACCAGTTCATGTACACTTCTGAAAGGAATCCTGTGAGTAATGGGACGCCTATGAAGAAGGGAGTTCTTGAAGTTGATACTCTGAATGCCATCTTGGCTCAGAATAAAATATTGACTCAGCAAGTCAATATGATCTCTCAGAGTCTGCATGGAATGCAAGCTGCATCCAACAGTACTCAAGAGGCATCTTCTGAAGAAGAAGCCTATGATCCTGAGAACCCTGCAATAGCAGAGGTAAATTACTTAGGTGAACCTTATGGAAACACCTATAACTCAACATGGAGAAATCATCCAAATTTCTCATGGAAGGATCAAAAGCCTCAACAAGGCTTTAATAATGGTGGAAGAAACAGGTTTAGCAATAGCAAGCCTTTTCCATCATCAACTCAGCAACAGACAGAGAACTCTGAACAAAATGCTTCTAATTTAGCAAATCTAGTCTCTGGTCTATCTAAGGCCACTGTAAGTTTCATGAATGAAACAAGGTCTTCCATTAGAAATTTGGAAGCACAAGTGGGCCAGCTGAGTAAAAGGATCACTGAAATCCCTCCTAATACTCTCCCAAGCAATACAGAAGAGAACCCAAAAGGAGAGTGCAAGGCCATTGACATAAGTGCCATGGCCGAACCTGTGAGGAGAGGAGAGGACGTGAATCCCAAGGAGGAAGACCTCCTGGGACGTCCAGTGATCAATAAGGAGCTTCCCTCTGGGGAATCAAAGAACTCTGAGGCTCATCTAGAGACCATAGAGATCCCATTGAACCTCCTTATGCCCTTCATGAGCTCTGATGAGTATTCCTCTTCTGAAGAGAATGAGGATGTTACTGAAGAGCAAACTGTCAAGTTTCTTGGTGCAATCATGAAGCTGAATGCCAAATTGTTTGGCATTGATGCTTGGGAAGTTGAACCTCCCTTGTTCATCAATGAACTAAGTGATCTGGATCAACTGACATTGCCTCAGAAGAGACAGGATCCTGGAAAGTTCATAATCCCTTGTACCATAGGCACCATGATCTTTAAGGCTCTGTGTGACCTTGGTTCAGGGATAAACCTCATGCCCCTCTCTGTAATAGAGAAACTGGGAATCTATGGGGTGCAAGCTGCTAAAATCTCACTGGAGATGGCAGACAGCTCAAGAAAACAGGCTTATGGACAAGTAGAAGATGTATTAGTAAAGGTTGAGGGCCTTTACATACCTACTGATTTCATAGTCCTGGATACTGGAAAGGAAAAGGATGAATCCATCATCCTAGGAAGACCTTTCCTGGCCACAGCAAGAGCTGTGATTGATGTTGACAGAGGTGAAATATTCCTTCACTGGAATGAGAACTCCCTTGTATTCAAAACTCAAGGATCTCCCTCTGCAACCATGGAGAGGAAGCAGGAAAAGCTTCTCTCCAAGCAGAGTCAACCAGAGCCCCCACAGTCAAACTCTAAGTTTGGTGTTGGGAGGCCACAACCAAACTCTAAGTTTGGTGTTGAACTCCCATATCCAAACTCTAAGTTTGGTGTTGGAGAGTCTCAACAAAGCTCTGCACATCTGTGAGGCTCCATGAGAGCCCACTGTCAAGCTATTGACATTAAAGAAGCGCTTGTTGGGAGGCAACCCAATGTTTATCTAATTCTTATTTTTATTGTTTTTCATGTTTTCTTAGGTTCATGATCATGTGGAGTCACAAAATAAACAAAAAAATCAAAAACGGAATCAAAAACAGCAGAAGAAAAATCACACCCTGGAGGAGCATCTGTCTGGCGTTCAAACGCCAGAACAGAGCAAAGTTCTGGCGCTGAATGCCCAGAATGGGAGCATCCTGGAGCTGAACGCCCAGAACAAGCATGGTTCTGGCGTTCAACGCCAGAAATGGCAGCAAATGGGCGTTGAACGCCCAAAATGGGCACCAACCTGGCGCTGAACGCCCAGAGTTGTGTGCAAGGGCATTTTGCATGCCTAAATTGGTGCAGGGATGTAAATGCCTTGACACCTCAAGATCTGTGGACCTCACAGGATCACCTCAGGATCTGTGGACCCCACAGGATCCCCACCTACCTCCACTCACTCTCTTCTCTCTTCTCAATCATCCTCTATTCCCAATAAACACTCTTCCCTATTAACTCTTTACCACTCACATCCAAACACCCACTTTCCTTCAAAATTCAACATCTCTTTCCCACCCAATCCCACCCATATGGCCGAATACACATCTCCCTCCATCTCCTCCATATCTTCTTCTTATTCTTCTATTCTTTCTTCTTTTGCTCGAGGGCGAGCAACATTCTAAGTTTGGTGTGGTAAAAAGCATAGCTTTTTTATTTTTTCCATAACCATTGATGGCACCTAAGGCCAAAGAAGCCTCTAGAAAGAGGAAAGGGAAGACAAAAGCTTCCATCAAGGGTCTATAGCTCAGTGGTAGAACATTTGACTGCAAATCAAGAGATCCTTGAGATACCTCAGGGGATACATTTTCTTCCACACAATTATTGGAAGCAACTAAGGGTGGAACATCAAAAGCACTCCATCATCCTTCATGAAATCAGAGAAGATCTAAAGGCAATGAAGGAGGAGCAGCAAAGACAAGGAAGAGACATAGAAGAGCTCAAGGACATCACTAAGGTGGACTCATTCCTTGTTCTTACTTTCTCTGTTTTTTCGTTTTATATGTTATGTGCTTATCCATGTTTGTGTCTTCATTACATGATCATTAGTAGTTAGTAACTATGTCTTAAAGTTATAAATGTCCTATGAATCCATCACCTCTCTTAAATGAAAAATGTTTTAATTCAAAAGAACAAGAAGTACATGAGTTTCGAATTTATCCTTGAACTTAGTTTAATTATATTGATGTGGTGACAATGCTTCTTGTTTTCTGAATGTATGCTTGAACAGTGCATATGTCTTTTGAAGTTGTTGTTTAAGAATGTTAAATATGTTGGCTCTTGAAAGAATGATGAATAGGAGACATGTTATTCGATAATCTGAAAAATCATAAAAATGATTCTTGAAGCAAGAAAAAGCAGCAAAGAACAAAGCTTGCAGAAAAAAAAAAAGGGCGAAAAAAAAATAGAAAGAAAAAGAAAAAGCAAGCAGAAAAAGCCAATAACCCTTAAAACCAAAAGGCAAGGGCAAATAAAAAGGATCCCAAGGCTTTGAGCATCAGTGGATAGGAGGGCCTAAAGGAATAAAATCCTGGTCTAAGCGGCTAAACCAAGCTGTCCCTAACCATGTGCTTGTGGCGTGTAGGTGTCCAGTGAAAACTTGAGACTGAGCGGTTAAAGTCAAGGTCCAAAGCAAAAAAAGAGTGTGCTTAAGAACCCTGGACACCTCTAGTTGGGGACTTTAGCAAAACTGAGTCACAATCTGAAAAGGTTCACCCAATTATGTGTCTGTGGCATTTATGTATCCGGTGGTAATACTGGAAAACAAAGTGCTTAGGGCCACGGCCAAGACTCATAAAGAAGCTGTGTTCAAGAATCATCATACTGAACTAGGAGAATCAATAACACTATTCGAAATCTGAAGTTCCTATATATGACAATCATTCTGAACCTCAATGGATAAAGTGAGATGCCAAAACTATTCAAAAGGCAAAAAGCTATAAGTCCCGCTCATATGATTGGAGCTATGTTTCATTGATAGTTTGGAATTTATAGTATATTCTCTTCTTTTTATCCTATTTGATTTTCAGTTGCTTGGGGACAAGCAACAATTTAAGTTTGGTGTTGTGATGAGCGGATAATTTATACGCTTTTTGACATTGTTTTTAGTATGTTTTTAGTAGGATCTAGTTACTTTTAGGGATATTTTCATTAGTTTTTATGTTAAATTCACATTTCTGGACTTTACTATGAGTTTGTGTGTTTTTCTGTGATTTCAGGTATTTTCTGGCTGAAATTGAGGGACTTGAGCAGAAATCAGATTCAAAGGTTGAAAAAGGACTGCTGATGCTGTTGGATTCTGACCTCCCTGCACTCAAAGTGTATTTTCTGGAGATACAGAACTCGAAATGGCGCGCTTCTAATTGCGTTGGAAAGTAGACATCCAGGGCTTTCCAGCAATATATAATAGTCCATACTTTGGCCAAGAATTGACGACGTAAACTGGCGTTCAACGCCAGCCTTCTGCCCAAATCTGGCGTCCAGCGCCAGAAAAGGATCCAAAACCAGAGTTGAACGCCCAAACTGGCACAGAAACTGGCGTTCAACTCCACAAATGGCCTCTGCACGTGCTACACTTAAGCTCAGCCCAAACACACACCAAGTGGGCCCCAGAAGTGGATTTATGCATCAATTACTTACTCATGTAAACCCTAGTGACTAGTTTATTATAAATAGAACCTCTTACTATTGTATTAGGTATCTTTGGTCTCAGTTTTATTCCATTGTTCATCTTAGGAGACTATTGATCTCGTTTAGGGGGCTGGCCATCTCGGCCATGCCTGGACCTTCACTTATGTATTTTCAACGGTAGAGTTTCTACACTCCATAGATTAAGGTGTGGAGCTCTGCTGTTCCTCAAAGATTAATGCAAAGTACTACTGTTTTCTATTCAATTCTTCTTATTTCGTTTCTAAGATATCCATTCGCACCCAAGAACGTGATGAAGGTGATGATTATGTGTGACGCTCATCACCATTCTCCCCTATGAACACGTGCCTAACAAACACTTCTGTTCTACATGAATTAAGCTAGAATGAGTATCTCTTAGATCTCCTAACCAGAATCTTCGTGGCATAAGCTAGAATGATGGCGGCATTCAAGAGAATCCGGAAGGTCTAAACCTTGTCTGTGGTATTCTGAGTAGGATTCAATGATTGAATGACTGTGACGAGCTTCAAACTCGCGAGTGCTGGGCGTTAGTGACAGACGCAAAAGGAGGGTGAATCCTATTCCAGCATGATCGGGAACCGACAGATGAATAGCCGTGCCGTGACAGGGTGCGTGAGCATATTATTCACTGAGAGGAGGGGATGTAGCCACTGACAACGGTGATGCCCTTGCATACAGCCAGCCATGGAAAGGAGTAAGACTGATTGGATGAAGATAGCAGGAAAGCAGAGGTTCAGAGGAACGAAAAGCATCTCCATTCGCTTATCTGAAATTCCTACCAATGATTTACATAAGTATCTCTATCCCTATTTTATTATATAATATTCGAAAACACCATTATCACTTTATATCTGCCTGACTGAGATTTACAAGGTGACCATAGCTTGCTTCATACCAACAATCTCCGTGGGATTCGACCCTTACTCACGTAAGGTATTACTTGGACGACCCAGTGCACTTGCTGGTTAGTTGTATCGAAGTTGTGACAATTATGAATTAAGATCAGAGCACCAAGCTTTGGAGCCATTACCAGGATTTGTTCGAGCCTGGAGATCACAATTTCGTGCACCAAGCACAAGGGAGTAGAACTCACAGAACCACTGGAACCACCTATCCCAAGGCCATTACCACCCAATACAAGCTTTAAGTGGGTACAATCCTTAACCTTTAACTGTGTTTTTCCACTTGAATATGGTTTGCTTGAAACAGATGGCCAGCTTAGAGCTCTCGGTGGCTTTAAGAGTAAGCGGGAAATGGCTCGTACTCAGAGCTGGTGCACAAGGTTCAATAAGGTTCCACGCTTCAACTTAAAGTACACGGATTGGCATCATGATCAATTGGATGGATCTCGGAAAACGTTTGGTTATCCTGGTGAGAATCTAATCTCTAAACCGCCCAGATGGAAAAGTATAGATCAAGACGAAGGCGGATTTAAAAGCAAAGTTTGGGATCCTGGAATCTATGCTGACATTTGTCACCCGGGGGGCCTGAGAATCTATTTGAAGCTGCTCAGAAGCTTTACATGCCTAGTTTGGGACTCCGGAGGCTATTGGCATTCCAAGCATTGGTGGAGATTTTTGGATGAATTTAAGCATAAGCCGCCATAACAGGAAGCTCATCTAATATCCAACTTAAGGACTTTAACTAAAAGTGCTAGGTGGGAGACAACCCACCATGGTATGATTGTCCCTTTTTCAATTTTTATTTAGTTTTATTTTTTTTTCAAGTTTTATTTTATTATATTGAACCTGGAGTTTTGCACCGCATTCATATTTGCATTCTGCATACTGCATAAAAAAAAAGGTGCGCGACGTGACCGCATCACCCATGCGATCGCGTCAAATTGCGGAAAACACTTCCCACGCGACCGCGTCATTCACACGACCGCGTGCCCTAGAGATCGGCGTAAAGATCCAATGTCCAGAAAGTTAGGCTGGAATTGTGCGGCCATTGTGTGTTTCGCACAATACCAATCCCACGCGACCGCGTGAGCGACGCGATCGCGTCGCATAGGATTGCACAACACCCCAAAAGGAAACAGAGAGTTGCGCTGAAACGACGTTGGATTCGTGCATTTAGCACAAATTCCAGCGACGCGATCGCATGCCCCATGCGATCGCGTCATTTACTCTTTTTGCCCTCCACGCGATCGCGTCAACCACTATTTCAGCCCAACCACGCGACCACGTGCCCCACGCGATCGTGTGGATTCAAATTTATAACCCTCCAGTCACGCGAACCCTATCAGTCGCGCCTCTCTCCTCCCCAAACCCCTTCACTTCCTCTCTTCTTCTCCAACCCCCAACCACCACCCAGCCACCATCACTGCCACCCACCCCCTTCCTCCTTCCCCCTTCTTTCTTCTTCTTTCTTCTTCTTCCCCCCTAACCGCCACTGCCCTCCGCGACCACCACCCACCACCGCGCTGCCGTACCGCCCAGCGCCACCCACAAACCTCCCTCCCTTTCCCTATTACCCCCTACCCTATTACACCACCCTTTTCCCTCCCTTCCTCTGAACAGCACCCACCACCGCCGCGCCACCCTCTTCTGCCACGCCGGACACCACCGCCGTCATCCCCAGCCACCTCTCTGCCCCACTCTCTCTCTTACGCCTACCAGGTTCCGACGAACGCCACCCTTCTATCCTTCATAGTTAATTCATATTTTTCTATTTATGTTCATCTTTAGGCTAGTTAGATATGTGTGTTGTAGTGGATTTTAGGTTGTCAGGTAGCCTAGGATGTGGTTAGTGGATTTAGGTCTGTTTAATTACACTGTTCGTGTTTCTTGTTTTATTCTGCTATTGCTGTGATGATTGTAATGTTCATATGTTGTACTTCCTTGTTTCTTGCTGCTCTGTACACTGAATTTTTATGTTTATATTCATTATATGTAATTACAGCTTTAATTTTGATTCATATGAACTATTTGATTGCTGTTTATTTTCCGGGACAATCCAATTTTAGCCGGAATGCTGCCCAAATTTCTGTAAAATGTTTTCATTCATGTTTTGGTTTTGGCATTTTGAACTCTGCTTTCTTCTGCTTTAACCAAACCAATTCATGATTTTGTTCGTGATTTAATCTGCTTGCCGATGACCGGTCTTGATCTTATCTTAGGTTTGGACTGGTTATCTAAGAATCATATTTTGCTCGACTGTTCTGCAAAGTCGTTATACTTTATGCCAGAAGATACAGAAGGGCCGGTTGTGTTGAATAGTTATTACTTGAACTCTATGATGGTAAATTGTTCTGGGACCGAATGTCAGGGTATTCTGTTGTTAATCGTGGGCGTTTTGGGTGATGATCAGAGATTGGAGCAAATTCCAGTTGTGTGTGAGTTTTCAAAGGTGTTTCCCGACGATATTGATGAATTTCCACCTAACCGAGGTTGAGTTTGCTATTGAGTTGGTGCTTGGGGCTGGACCAATCTCGAGTGCTCCTTATAGGATGTCACCACTAGAAATGGCCGAGCTAAAGTCTCAGCTAGAGGATCTGTTGGGTAAGAACTTTATCTGACCAAGTGTTTCCCCGTGGGGTGTGCCAGTGTTACTGGTAAAGAAGAAAGATGGGAGTATGCAACTCTGTGTGGATTACAGGTAGCTGAACAAGGTCACAATAAAGAATAAGTACCTACTACCAAGGATTGACGATCTCATGGATCAGTTGCAGGGAGATGGGGTTTTCTCCAAGATCGATTTGCGATCCGGTTATCACCAAATAAGGGTGAGAGGTGAGGACATCCCTAAGACCGCTTTTAGGACTCGTTATGGTCATTACGAGTACACTGTAATGTCTTTTGGGTTGATAAACGCTCCAGCAGTGTTTATGGACTATATGAATAGAGTCTTCTGTCCATTTCTGGATAAATTTGTTGTTGTCTTCATTGACGACATACTGATTTATTCCAAGACTGAAGAGGAGCATGCAGAGCACTTGAGGACCGTGTTGCAGATACTGAAGGAAAAGAAGCTCTATGAAAAACTGTCTAAATGTGAATTCTGGAAGAGTGAGGTGAAGTTTCTGGGGCACGTGGTGAGTAAACAGGGGATAGCTGTAGATCCTTCTAAGGTGGAAGCAGTGATGGAGTGGAGGCAACCAACCTCAGTAACTGAGATAAGGTGTTTTCTGGGCTTAGCTGGTTACTACTGAAGATTCATCAAGGGCTTTTCATAAATAGCTTTGCCATTGATAAAGTTAACCCGCAAGGATGCGTCGTTTGTTTGGACTCCTAAGTGTGAGGAAAGCTTTCAAATGTTGAAGTAAAAGTTGACTACCGCACCTGTGTTGGTGTTACCTGAGCCGAACAAACCATTTGAGGTGTACAATGATTCCTCACTAAAGGGTCTAGGGTGTGTGATGATGCAGCATCGTAATGTGGTGGCGTATGTCTCACGACAGTTGAGACCTTATGAAGTTAACTACCCTATGCACGATTTGGAACTTGCTGCGGTTGTGTTTGCGTTAAAGGTGTGGAGACATTACCTCTATGGGATTAAGTTCTGAGTTTTCTCTGATCACAAGAGCTTGAAATATCTCTTTGATCAGAAAGAGCTTAACATGCGGCGGAGGAGTTGGATGGAGTTACTGAAGGACTACGACTTTGAGTTGGATTACCATCCGGGAAAAGCCAATGTAGTGGCGGATGCGTTAAGTCAGAAGTCGTTGTAGCTGCTTGGATGATGCTTCAAGAAGAGAAGTTACTCAAGGAATTCGAGAGTCTGAAGATTGCTGTTCAAGAAGTGTATGGAACTCTATGTTTGAGTCAATTGTAGATCTCAAGTGACTTTAAATTTGAACTTCTAAAGGCTCATGAAAACGATGACGTGTTACCGAAGGTGTTTCCAATTATTGAGCAAGAAAAGCGGTGGAGAGTGTCAGAAGATCAGGATGGGCTATGGAGATTCAAGGATAGGATCATAGTGCCGGACATTGGCACTTTGCGGCAAGATATCTTAAAGGAAGCACACAAAAGCAGATTCTCTATTCACCCGGGGAGTACTAAGATGTACCATGATTTGAAAGCGATGTTTTGGTGGCCAGGTATGAAGAATGATGTGGCAGAATACGTCTCAAAGTGCTTAACTTGTCAGAAGGTGAAGATTGAACATCAGAGACCTTCTGAGACGTTGAAACCTTTAGAAGTTCCGCAATGGAAATAGGAGAGCATTGCGATGGACTTTGTGTCAGGACTGCCAAGGACTAGGACCGGTTTTGATGCTGTCTGGGTGATTGTGGACCAACTACCGAAGTCGGCTCACTTTCTACCCATTCGGATGAATTACACCCTTGAGAAACTAGCACGGTTGTACATAAAAGAGATTGTGAGACTTCATGGTGTGCCTACCACTATAATTTCTGATAAAGATCCTCGTTTCACTTCCAGGTTCTGGGGTGCATTTCAGAAAGCTTTCGGAACCCGATTAAGATTGAGTACGGCTTACCATCCTTAGACAGATGATCAATCCGAGAGGACGATCCAAACACTAGAAGATATGTTGAGGTCTTGTGTTTTGGACCAACCGGCAAGTTGGGATCGGTATATGCCGTTAGTAGAGTTTGCATACAATCATAGCTACCATGCGAGCATCGAAATGGCTCCGTGTGAAGCTTTGTATAGGAGGAAATGTTAATCTCCGCTATGTTGGTATGAAGCTGGGGAGAAAAGCTTGTTGGGGCCGGAGATGATAGCTGACACTACCAAACAAGTCAAAAAAATCCGAGATAGGATACTCACTGCGCAGAGTCGTCTGAAAAGTTACGCCAATCAGAGACGAAAGCCCTTGGAATTTGAGGAAGGAGACCATGTTTTCCATAAGGTTACTCCAACCACAGGAGTAGGTAGGGCGATTAAAGTGAAGAAGTTGAATCCTCGATACATCGGTCCATTTTAGATCCTGGAGAGGGTTGGACCAGTAGCATATCTGATGGCCCTACCACCCCACCTTTCGAACCTGCACGACGTATTTCACGTGTCATAGTTTCGGAAGTATACTCCTGATGCTAGCCATGTGTTAGAACCGGAATCAGTTCAGTTAAAATATGATTTGACGCTTCCAGTGACTCCGGTCAGAATTGATGATACAAGTATCAAACGTTTGCATGGAAAAGAAGTTTCTTTAGTCAAAGTGGCATGGATTCGAGCCGGTGTTGAGGAGCACACTTGGGAACTTGAGTCGGAGATGCGAACTAACTATCCGCACTTATTCTCAGGTAATTGAATTCGAATTTTGTAGGCAAAATTTTCAATTAGGTGGGAAGAATGTAAAATCCGGTTAATTAACGGCTAATTAGCCCATAAATGATAATTTATTCTAAAAATCCAAAAATATGATTTTCATGGCTTAACATGATAGAGGAGATTAAAACTAGAATTTTGATACCAATTTTATAGAAATCGGCCCAAGATTGAACTGAACGGGCCAAACTGGGCCAACCGGACCCATATTCGGCCCGTGGCCCAACCAAGCTAAACCTAAAACCCTAAAAACAGCACTCTCTCTCCTCTAAACCCTCAAAAACACGCTGAAATGAGAATGAAAGGGGGAAGAACACTTCTCCAAAGTTCTACCCTTAATTGATCTTCAAACCACCATAACTTTTGATCCGAAGCTCCGATTGCCGCACCGTTTATGGCCACGCGTTCACTGCGACGAGCTCTACAAAACCCACTACTTTGTTCCTGAGGTAAGCTACGATTTTGGTCCAGTTTTCTCAGCCGTAAATTCGAATTAATGGAAAAAAATGTTGAGATTTTGGGATCTTTGATGTTATAGGACCCAACTAGCTTGAAGGAGAAGTGTAATCTTGTCTCCTTGACCATTGGGTGTGGTACAATTCTCAACTCTAGTAGAAATTGTTGGTTTATGATGTTGGGTATTGAGTTGTTGTGTTTGAATGTGATATTTATGGCTTAGGTAGTGTGTATGTGAATATTGAAGCTTGATTGAGGTTTTGGAAAGCTTGAAAAAGGGCTTTGGTGTGCTAAAAATCTGTTCTTGAAGGTGTGGAAGCTTGGTGAGCTTGTGAAAAAGTGATTTGGAGGTGTTCCAGGTTAAACGAAAAGTGGCTAAGGTATGGTCTCGATTTCCTGTATTTAAAATGTAATGTGGTGTGAGAACTTAGACTAGAGGCCCTAAGATAGGATTTGAATGGTTGATGTTGTTGAATGGTTGAAATAAATTCTGTGGTCATATATGTGATTATGAATATTGATGTTTTGATGGTGTGATGCATAAGAGATATGCATGTTTTGATATGTGACTAATAATTGGTTGAGGTTGATTTGTGGGTGAAACCATGTTGAGAGTAAGGATGGTAATGATTGTAAGTATTGGTGGTTGATTGGAAATGGTGTTGTTGGAAATTGGAATGAGGAAAAATACATATGACATGATATTGTGTTTGAAATTGGATCAATTGATGAGCTTGGTTAACATGATGGGTTGATGGTTATAATTTGATAAAAATGAAAATGTATGAGTTGAGGAGGCTTGAAGTGGTTTTTGGTATGTTTTGGTTGATTTTAAAAAGGATTGGAATTGGTTTGTTTTGAAAATGGCACTTTGTGGTTTTGTATAAAAATGTGATTTTGGGCATACTTTGATGGATCATAACTTTGAATCCCGATCCCCGATTTATGCAAAATTTATTTAGAAATGAAATTGGATCCGGGATGTTTATGCCGTTCGAAGAACGGGTGAAAAATGATTTAAAACGGAGAAGTTATGCCCGTCGGAAGATTGGGGTTTGAAACTGTGAATTCTGCAGCTTTTTAACTTAGTAAAATTTTTGGCAGAATGCACTCCCACGCGTAGGCGTAGCCGATGCGCACGCGTCATTTTCAAAGTTTCACTACCTACGCGTACGCGTCGATGAGCGAATTCAATTGGCCCAGCCAAAATTCCCGAGAGTTGTGCCTGAGTTGTGCTGGTTTTGTGCTTGGGGCACAAAACGCACCCACGCGTACACGTGGCTGACATGTAGGCGTCACTTGGCTTTTCTCCCATCGACGCGTGTGCATGGAGGGACGCGTACGTGTCACTGTACCTTGATGCATTCCACGCGTGCGCGTGGGCGACGCGCACGCGTGACCCTATTTTCATTCCAAAGTTGATTTTTGAGTTTTCAAAGCCAAATTTCAAACTTCTAAGCCTCCGATCTCACCCCTTCTGTCTTAAATCATTATGATAAGCCTAGCAATGGGAAAAAGTTAGGAAATGTGATAATTTGTGAATGAAGAAAGGGGAGAGTTAATGATCAATGATGATCAAAGAGAATCGTATGAGATACGGAGGATGGTGGTGGAAGTGCCTTATATGCCGTGAGCCGATGAGCTGTAATTGTTAATAAATTGGCTGGTTATGGATTGAATTATGAGCCGGATGGCTGAGTTATTTCCGTATTATGGCTGAGCCATTATTGAGTTATGGCTGAGAATGATTGCATATATGCTTATTGAATGAAATGTGAATGTTGCACTTCCACTATCTGAGATACGAGTTTTCATGGGAGAAAGCAATGGCTAGCCACCATGTGCTCCAGGTGGAGACTCGATACTCTGCTGACCCTATGTCGTAAGTGTGGCCGGACACTGTGAAAGTTCCGGATGAGCTCACCCCCGTGAATATACACCAGTTAGGGTGTTGGATATGAATTATAATTTATGATTGAGTATAACTCGAGTTGGGGATGCGCGACAGAGGGACAGTCCAATGGTTAGCTACCATGACTTGTCAGGTTGGCTTTATAACTGACAGATGAGATTCGTCAGCCATTAGGACAGGCATTCATCATATGCATACTATGTGAATTGTTTGGAATTGCCTAATTGATTGCATATTACCTGCTAATTATCTAAATGTCATATCTGCTTCCTATCTGTATATGTTCTTGTCTGATATAATTGTGTTTGCCATATTATATTACTGCTGGCAGTTAGGAGGTCTGCAGGAATTGGAAAGGGAAGTATTAGTTAGACTGAAGATCTTTAGTCAGTTGCCATTGATGGTTTAGTCTGTTTATAAGCTTTGAATTATCTGGTGGAAGTTCTAGGATTGCCTTCGACTTTTCCAGGACATTACTGGTCCTATGTTAATGTTTATATAAGTATACTTGTATGCTCGGACCGGTTATCTTCACAAACTAGGTCTTGAGTCTTGATATTCGTATCTTTGGCAGTCTTTTGTTTATGGTTTCACATTAATCTATCCTTTATCTGTTTCGTTACGTTATCGATCAGAGTGTTGTGCTTTTCAATTTAACGGTTTTGTTTTACCCCTTGTCTTCAAAGGCTCCTAGTTATAAACATCTTTCACAATACTATATTTACTAATTTTTATTTTTAGAGGTCGTAATACCTCGCCACCTCTGTCTTATGACTTAAGCATAAGGCTCTGTGTGGTAGGGTGTTATAGATAGTTTGGCCGAATCCTCCTCATTTCCATTGTTCAATATGCTCCCCCATAATGTGTGCCTAGTTACCAAACAATATTCATGGAAGCAACACCTGTCTGCATGTTCTAAAAGTTCCAAATGATACAAATTTTCAAAACATGGAACCTTTTAAAAACAGAGCCATATATTATCAAGAAGACATCTTTATCAAAAAATAATCAAGGCTCAGTTTGATATGAATCCACTAACAAGCTGCTGAAAGATTTAAAACAGAGCACCAACAGATCATAAAAACAGAGCAACCATCCAACAAAATAGAGCACAAAAGATAACAAATCAGAGTAACCAGCAACTCCAATTTCAATTTCAATTCAGCCCTATTTTTAGTCTTTTTCTCCCCCTTTTGTCATCAAGAAGGGACCCTGCAAAAAATAGAGAAATGCAATGCAGTTGATAAACCACTATTTTATGGTTTATAATGTGTTTAATTGTGTGGTTTTATCATGATCTTTACCCACTTATTCATGTGATTAGCATGCATTTATACTTCCTTCCTAAAATTATTACATGATTGAAAACTTGCTTCCTAGAGACTTTTAATTACGTATTTTAATTCTCCTTTATTCCATTCGATAACGTGATTTGTGTGTTAAGTGTTTCAGGCTTTATAGAGCGTGAATGAGTTGGAGATTGGAAAGAAAGCTTGCAAAAATGGAAGGAACACAAGAAATTGAGGAGATGACCAGCGAGAAGTGACGCGGCCGCATGGCTCACGCGACCGCGTGAAAGAGAGGAAATCGCAGTGACGTGGCCGCATAGTTCACGCGACCGCGCGGTTTGGAATAGCACAAGTGACGCGGAGGCGTGGACGACACGCTCGTGTGGCAGGGCAAAATGCCGAATGACGCGTTCCGCATGAATGACGCGATCTGCATAATCTGCAGAATTCGCTGGGGGCGATTTTGGGACCTGCTTTGACCCAGTTCTCGGCCCAGAAAAGCAGACTAGAGCCAGAGAACATGCAGGAACCAACAACAACATTCATTCTACACAATTTTAGTTTTTAGATATAGTTTTACTCCTCCTCTAGGTTTTCTCTCTACACATTCATAGTTCTTAGGATTTTATTTCTATTGCTTTCTGCATTGGGATATTGAGAAGAGTTATTACCTCATCAAGACTTCGTCATTCTAGTTCGTTTTCTTTACTTGGCTCTTACTCTTCCATGTCCTTTAATTACTCAATTTTACTATTGGATTATTTTAGAGCTTATTAATACAAGAATTACTTTTTTTTAATTGATTTCTTTGATTTTTATTTATCATGTCTTTCTCTAATTTCCTTTTCTATGTTATGAATTCTACATTCACAATGAGCGAGTAGTTCCCTAACTTGATGGGGAGTTGATTGAAAGGAACCCTTGAGTTGGAATGCTCAAAAGAAAAATTGTAATTGGGTTTATTGTTGGATTGCCCTCTAGTCACTAACACCAATCCCTTTTTATTGAGTGGGTTGGAACTTGTGAATAGAAGTAGCATTCCAACTTGTTTGACTTTCCCTTACCTAGTAAGGGATAACTAAACAGAACAATCTTCAATTATTAATTAATCTTGAGAGTACTTCAACAAGAATAGGGCTTCCAACTAATCTACTCCTAGTCAAGGCTTTTATTTAAATTATTTAATTTCTCCAATTTAATTTCCTGTTTATTCAACTCAAACCTTTTTTGAAAACATCTGATTAATAAAATAGCACACCTTTCTGCAACTCGTTGGGAGACGACCTGGGATTCATACTCCCAGTATTTTAATTTTAATTTTTGTGACACCCTTCTAAATTGATAAGCGGATTTATGGTTGGTTAAGAACTATACTTGCAACGCATATCTTATAACAATTCTTGACTCGCCAATTTCCACCACGTCAATTTTTGGCGCCGTTGCCAGGGAGTTGCAATAGAGTGCTAAGTTATTGATTGGAATTTATTTATTTGCATTTTATTTTATCTTGCTACTATGAGCTGCTTGTTTCTTTCGTTAGATGACGCGTTCACTTCCTGATCCAAGCTTGCCAGTATTCGATCCTGAGATTGAAAGAACTATTTCACGAATAAGGCAAGCTCGGCGTCAGTTAGTCCTCTCTGAGGGTGGATCTGAAACGTCACTTGAGGAAGAAACCAGCCCCCGTTCTACTGATTCGGTTGATTTACCTGTAGGTGACATGGCAGCACCTAGGAGAGTTACTATCCAGGAGGCTGGAGCCCCTGATTTTACAATGCAACCGTTTCAAGCGCATCACCCAGCGGTGGCTACAGACTTTTAAATAAAGACTGCACTGCTCAATTTGATGCCCAAGTTTCATGGCTTACCTGCTCAAGAGCCTATCAAGCACCTGAGAGATTTTCAAGCAGCCTGTTCTACTGTTAGGCGTGATGGTGCAGATGAAACTTCAATTTTGTTGAAAGCTTTCCCGTTCTCTCTTGAGGGAAAGGCAAGAGAGTGGTACTACACTCAACCCGCAGCAACTGTATCCGACTGGGATACACTTAGAAGAGAATTTTTGGAAAAGTTCTTTCCGGCTGAAGTAACTGATAAACTGAGGAAAGACATTTCTTTGATTGTTCAGGACAAATCCGAGACTCTCTATGAATACTGGGAGCGCTTCAATAATCTTCTGGAAGCATGCCCCCACCATATGATTGACAAGATAGTGTTACTCGGTTACGTCACACAGGGCATGAGGCCCCAAGATAAGACCACATTGGAAAGTGCTAGCAATGGGTCTATGAAAAAGTACAAGACCACTGATGAGGCATAGCAATTGATCAGTGACTTAGCTGAATCTACTCGGAATCACAGGCAGAAACAAGGCCGTTCAAAAATCGTTGCAGAAGTATCCTCTAGCAGAGAGACTGCTGCTCTAACTCAGAGTATCTGTGAAATAACCAACTTGCTGAAGCAGATGCAATTGAATCAACAACAAGTTCAGCAAGCTCAACCTTCTCCACCACAGCAAAGCCAACAGTTAGTCCCACAGAGAGTTTGCGGAGTCTGTGCTGATTATAGCCATTATACTGATGAATGTCCGCAGCTCCAGCAGGAAGACAACACCGTGGAAGCTACTCATAACTTCTATGACCGCCCCAACCAAGGGTACAATCAGGGTGGCAATTACAGCCATGGATGGTAGGACAATTCTAACCAGAATTGGAAGGACAACAATAACAGAGGAGGCAGAGACAATCAGGAAAATCAGAGGTGGAATAATAACAACAACAGGCAGCAGAACCAGAACCAGCCTTACAGAGCACCTCACCTGAGGTAATCCCAAGGACCACAGAATACCCAACAGCAAACCTCTCAAATTACTTATCCTTCTTCATCTTCTAATGACGACTTACTACAATCTATTGATCAGAGACAACAGACCATGGAAAATAACCTTTATGCTACACTAAATGGTCTGAACTCTACTTTGCAAGCTCTTGTCTCACAGATTGGATCAATGAATAACTTCAATAACCAGCCTTTGAGCTCTAGTGGAATCCCCTCTCAACCATTACCCAATCTAAAGGGTGGCATTAATGCCATCACCCTAAGGTCCGGAACCACACTGCAGGAGAGGAATCAGGAGGAGCCAAGCCCACCAGAACACGCCTCAGCTGAAGAGGTAGTGGAAATAGAAGATGTTGAAGAGGAAGAGGACATACAGGACATGGCAGAAAAAGAAGAAATTCAACCACAGGAGGAAGCACCACAGGGCACAGACACTACAGAAGACACCACTCCCATTCCATTTCCACAACTTGCAAGGAAGCCCAGGAAGCAGCTGGAACCTAATCCCAAAATGGTAGAGATATTCAAAAAGGTTGAGGTAACTGTTTCTCTTTTTTATGTTATTCAACAGGTACCTAAATATGCAAAGTTTCTAAAAGATTTATGTATACATAAAGACAAAATTAATGAATTAGAAACTATTCCTTTAGGTAGTTCCATATCTGCTTTAATGGGAGGTTTACCTGAAAAGTGTAGTGACCCAGGTCCATGTTTGGTTAATTGTACTATTGGTGGTGTAGTATTTTCTGACTGCATGTGTGATTTAGGAGCATGTGTGAGTATAATGCCTTTGTCTATATATGATACTTTGAGGCTCCTTCCCTTAAAAAGGTCGGCAGCTCATTTTGTGTTAGCAGATAAAAGCATTATTACAGTGGCTGGAGTTGCTGAAGATGTATTAGTGGGCATTAAGGGGCTCACATTTCCCATTGATTTTTATATCCTGGAGATGCCCCAAAATGACTCAGAGAAATTATCATCAATCCTACTCTGAAGACCATTCCTGAAGACCTCGAAGTTCAAATTAGATGCTTTTTCAGGAACATACTATTTTGAAATAGATGGCTGAGTAGTAATCTTCAATCTGAATGGAGTTATGAAGCATCCTCTGGAGGATCATTCTATCCTCCAGTGTGACATCATAGATGAAACCGTGGCTGAAGTTCACCAGGAGGAATTTGAAGAGAAGTACATAGGACAAGGTCTAAGTGTGGGGACATTCTCAAAGGACAATGACAGTGCTTTACCATTGTTACCAGCTCCAGACAACCCAGAGCCTAACCATGATCAGAAGTTAGAATTAAAACCCCTTCCTCCACACCTCAAATATGCTTACCTTGAAGACGAGCAGAAGTTTCCAGTTATCATTGCAAGGAAACTCACTTCTCAACAGGAAGAGCAGTTACTTAGTATGCTGAGGAGGCACAAGAAGGAAATTAGTTGGAGTTTGGCAGACATAGTAGGCATCAACCCTCAAGTCTGTGAGCATAGGATATTTTTAGAAGAGGGAGCAAGACCTGTCCGTCAACCCCAGAGAAGACTGAATCCCACTATCTTAGAGGTTGTCAAGAAGGAAGTGACCAGACTACTAGAGGCAGATATCATCTACCCTATTTCAGACAGTGAATGGGTAAGCCCAGTACAAGTGGTGCCCAAGAAGTCTGGAGTCACTACAGTGAAGAATGAGCACGGAAAACTCAGGGCAACCAGAGTTCAGAACGCCTGGAGGGTCTGCATTGACTACAGACACCTCAACCAGGCCACTCGTAAGGATCACTATCCTCTTCCATTCATTAATCAAATGCTGGATTGCCTGTCAGGTAAATCACATTATTATTTTTTAGATGGTTACACAGGTTATTTCCATATTCATATAGCTCCTGAGGATCAGGAAAAGACCACTTTTACATGTCCTTTTGGGACTTATGCTTACAAGAGAATGCCCTTTGGCTTGTGCAATGCACCAGCTACCTTCCAAAGGTGCATGATGAGTCTTTTCTCTGATTATTGAGGACTGTATGGAAGTTTTTATGGATGATTTTAGTGTATATGGCGATTCCTTTAGCCTTTGCTTAGATGGATTATCTAGAGTATTAGATAGATGTGTCAGTACAAACCTTGTATTAAATTTTGAAAAATGTCACTTTATGGTAAAACAAGATATTGTACTAGGACATGTTGTGTCTAATACTGGCATTTCTATAGATCCAGCAAAGGTGGATGTTATTTCTAGTTTGCCTTACCCCTCCTCTGTGAGGGAAGTCTGTTCGTTCCTTGGCCATGCAGGTTTTTACAGGAGATTCATTAAGGACTTCAGTAAGGTAGCACTTCCCTTATCTAGACTACTGCAGAAGGATATTGAGTTCGAGTTCAGTGAGGATTGCAAACAAGCGTTTGATAAGCTGAAGACCGTCCTGACTCAAGCTCCAATTGTGAGAGGACCAGACTAGAGCCAGCCATTTGAAATAATGTGCGACGCCTCCAACCATGCAGTAGGAGCAGCACTGGCTCAGCGTGAAGGTAAGGACCCCTTTTAGACGCCGCTCAGTCCAATTACACTACTACTGAGAAAGAGCTTCTTGCTATTATTTTTGCTCTGGATAAATTCCGAGCCTATTTACTTGGTACGAAGGTAGTAGTGTACTCAGACCACGCAGCTCTAAAGTATCTATTAGCTAAAAAGGAGTCCAAACCAAAGCTTATACGTTGGATACTGCTATTACAAGAATTTTATTTAGAAATTAAGGATAGGAGTGGTAACCAGAATTTAGTGGCAGACCACTTGAGTCGCCTTGAGCACATTAAAGATGACCCCATTCCTATAGCTGATAATTTCCCATTTGATAACCTGCAAGCAGTATCTGAGGTAGTCCCTTGGTATGCACCTGTAGCTAATTATCTAGTTAGCCGCACCTTTCCTCCAAACTTTTCTAAGCATCAAAGAGACAAGCTGAAAAGCGACTCTAAATATTATATATGGGATGAGCCATATTTATGGAGATGTGGCACTGACCAGGTAATTAGACGGTGTGTGCCTCAATCAGAATTCCAGTCCATCTTAGAGGCCTGTCACTCATCTGAGAGTGGAGGACATTTTGGCTCTCAAAGAACAGCTAGAAAAATCTTAGACTGTGGATTCTGGTGGCCTACTCTTTTTAGAGACGCTGCTGAATTTTGTAGATCTTGTTTCCCATGCCAAAAATTTAGTAATATATCCAAGAGGGATGAGATGCCTCAACAAATTATGCTTTTCTGTGAAATTTTTTATGTTTGGGGCATTGACTTCATGGGTCCATTTCCAAATTCTAATGGTTATTTTTACATATTGTTAGCTGTGGATTACGTTTCCAAATGGGTGCCAGCAATTTCTACCCGCACTGATGATGCTAACACTGTTGTTTCCTTTGTGAGAAACCACATTATTTGTCACTTTGGATCACCACGAGCAATCGTGAGCGATCAAGGCACCCATTTTTGTAACAGTAGACTAACAGGATTAATGAAGAAGCACGGGATAATTCATAAGGTTACAACAGCCTACCATCCTCAGACTAATGGGCAAGCCGAGGTGTCAAACAGAGAGATAAAGCATATCTTGCAGAAGATAGTCAAACCTCATAGAAGAGACTGGAGCACCAGGCTACAAGATGCACTCTGGGCATACAGAACAGCATACAAAACACCCATTGGGATGAGTCCTTTCTGCTTAGTTTATGGAAAAGCTTGTCATCTCCCTGTTGAAGTAGAGCACAAAGCCTTTTGGGCAGTAAAGGAGTGCAACATGGGAATTGAGAAAGCCGGAACTGAAAGGAAGTTGCAGCTGCAAGAACTGGAAAGCCTTCGCCTAGAAGCTTATGAGAACTCAAGACTATACAAGGAGAAGATGAAGGCTGTACATGATCAGCACATCAAGAGAAAAGAGTTCCAACCTGGGGACTTAGTCCTCCTTTACAAATCTCGACTGAGGCTTATGCCAGGCAAGTTGAGATCAAGATGGGAAGGTCCATACAGAGTAGAAAAGGCCGAACCGTACGAAGTTTTTCACCTAAGTCATCCTTCAAGCTCTGAACTTATCAAAGTTAATGGACAACGTTTAAAGCTGTACCATGGAGAGAGGATGAAGAAAAACAAGGAGCTCGAGATTTTCCTCTTGGAAGATCCCCACATAGCCGAAGACTGAGCTAGTGGAGCGTCCAACTTACAGACGTTAAAGCAAAGTGCTAGGTGGAAGACAACCCACCATGGTATGATCGTTCTTTTCTTTATTCTTAGTTTTCCTATTCAATAACTCTTCTCTTTATTAGTGCATTTCGTGCATCTGCATTTACATACTTTTATTTAAAAAAAAAAATCACGTGACGCGACCGCCTCATTGACGCATCCGCACCGCAAGTGATTGAAGAAAATAATAAAATGAACAGAGAGTCACGCGAGAGCGTGGCTGGAGGCGTGCCCGTGGCACAAATTGCCCCACACGACCGCGTCCCTGACGCGTCCACGTCGAGTGGGAACATTGGCCTCCCACGTGACCGCGTCACTCACGCGGCCACGTGCCCTAGAATTCGACGTGAAAAGGGTGCACGACCGAAAGTTGTGCTAGAGTGGTGCTAGATTGGCGCTGAACGCATAATTCTTCCCACGCGGACGCATGGCTCACGCGTCCGTGTCATATCCTTCCAATGGCCACTCACCCGATCGCATGCCCCACGCGATCGCGTCACCCCAGATTTGGCAAAAATAAAATTTCAAACAGAGAGTTGTGCGAGCGCGAGGCTGCCCTCGCGCCAGTAGCATAAAACGGGTCACGCGACCGCGTCGCTTGCGCCGCACAGCTTCCCTGATTTGCCAATTATCTTATCTTTCTTTTCCCCAAATCCTATTTTCTCTTTTCCCTCCTTATTTCTTCCTTCTCCCTTCTTCCCTCTTTCTCACTTTCTACTCTCTCTCTCTCTCTCTCACCCCCATTAACAAGGTTTTCTTTTCTTCTTCCCCCCTTACTTTTCTATTATTCTTCTTATTTTTTTATATGTTATCTTCTTTTCTTTTCTTTTTACTTTCATTATCCATATTTTCTTTTTCTTTCTTTTTCCTTTTTACTTGGTGTTGGAATTTTATTTGAGTCATTATTTCTCATTATATGCTTGTGGATTGTTGTAAAATTGTTTAGCAATTATATACCCTTTTAAAGGGTTGCTTGCATGTTCACTTTAATACTTTCTATACCTTATTTACCATGCATGCTATGTGTTTGTGAAAACGCCCATATGGCATTATGCACTTTTCTATATTATTCTACTCTAATATTCAATGCTTGCTTTTCACAAATTCCCTTTACTATTGTATTAATTGAATTTAATTGTCAATACAAACGTGATGGCTAGTTTGTTATGAGTGATAACACATTCAACTAATTAAATGTTGGGTCTATGCTACTCATGCCTTTGCCTGCATGCCAATAAACCCCTTGCATTTAATTATCCTCCAATGCACTTGCTATATTTCTATTGATGAACTTTTCACATGTAGTCATGACCATGTGTTAACAACATCCTCTTTACCGTGCATTGTTTATCACTTATACAACCCTCTTCCTTGCTCTATCTCTTTGAATTTACGTTACTTTCTTTTTTTTCCTTTTTCAGGATGGCCACCAAGAAAGGAAAAGAGAAAGCTACTCCCAAACCACCGGCAAGAAGAGGAACAAAAAGAGCATTAGTGGCAGAGCCCTCTTCAACTGCAGTTAAACCCTCAACAAAAAGAACTAAGAGGATTATAAAGGTTGATGATAAAGAAAAAGCCTTCCCAGCAAAGGACACTGCACGATTTCCCAATTGCTACTGTGAGCAGATGTTCTCCATCCTGGCAGAAAGGAGTTACAACAACGAATACCTTCTTCTCCTCCCAAACCATATTGCTACCTTTGTTGAGCCACAAATTGCACAAAGACAATGGGGTTTCCTACAGAGACAGCCGAGGCAGGACAATCTTTCTTGGGTAGTCGAGTTCTACTCCAACTTCCACCTGCCAACCCTGCAGTCTGTCTTTGTCCGTCAAAAGCAAGTCCCCGTTACAGAAGAGGCCATTCAAAGAGCTCTAGGGCTTCCCCCTGTTCCATAAGGATTGGACGCCTTTTAAGAAGCTGCACTCAAGTGCCAGATGTACCAATTTGACTGGGACGTCGTTCTCAGAGTTATCGCACTACCTGGCAGCCGTTGGATCTACGGATACCATCGTACCCGCCCTAAGAGAATATCGGCTTCAGCACTTACCTTGGAGGCTCGCGTATGGGCATAGATCATGTCCTATTACGTCTTTCTGAGCACTCACGAGTCCTCCTTCACTATGGACATGGCTGTTCTACTATGGTGCATCCTTACAGACCAACCTCTGAACCTACTAAGACACATCCGGAATGCCATGTGACACGTGCAAATTGCGGGCAACTTACCTTTTCCCGCCTTGGTCTCAGATCTTGTCTCAGCAGCCGGAGTCTCCTACAGAGCTAGGGACACCAAAGCCATGCTTCCACGGGATGATCAGTATGTCCCTAACGGGAAATACATCAGACCTCCACCAGCCGCCACAAGCCATCAGACTGAACTGGTTGAAGATATTCCTTCTTCAACACCACAAGCACCTACAACAGACCAACTGCTCCATCAGATACTCGAAAGATTGGATCGGCAGGAACACAAAGCTAAGATGAGAGAGCACCGTAACAAGCGCCGAGTCACATACCTCAAGGAGCTGATTATGGGAAAATTCAAGGACTCAGACACCCCGGACTCCACTTTCTTTACCAGCACAGGAAGCCATGATGGTCCCGACTGTAGAGATACTGCTACCAGCCCACCTTTGTTCCTAACAGATGGCACCGAGGATGGTGCAAAGCCTTAAGTGTGGGGAGGTCGGTCAGTACCTGACTTCCGGAGGTAATTTCTCTTCCCTAAACACCAATAAATTACGATATTTAGTTAGTTTTTCTTTTGTAGAATAGGATAAATTGCATAGTAATAGGTTAGTTGCATGCATGTTCTACTTGATTGAAAAGACAATAAGTTTTCCTCTAAGACCCTATTTTTGGAACAAAATTTCACTAACTTTAATTAAAATTTTTATGCTAAATTTGCTTGAAGTTGTATTTGGAACATGATTTTTAAGCTAAAGAACACACAACCTGCGAGATTTGAGCCTTTATGCATGGTTACATTATTTAACCATAATTATTTTATTCTTGTGTGTTTACTTCTCTATGATTGTAATCTATATTTTGTTTCATTCTATATGTCCAATGTTTATTATATTTGTATGCTTGCATATGATTGAGGCCATTATTTGTTTAAACTCACTTATTCAAATTAAACCTACCCTTTCAATTACCTTTGTTAGCCACTTTGAGCCTTTAAATCTCATTCTTTCTATATTTTACCACATTACTAGCCTTGAGTGGAAAAATAATTATATATCCCAAATTGAATCTTTGGTTAGCTTAAGATAGAATTGTGTGTGCTAATTAAGTATGGGAAATTGTGGGAACAAAAGATAATAAGGGAATGTGTCATGATAATATAATGGAAATTTGGATACCTACTCATGTAAAACTATAAGAATTAAAAATCTATGTGCATTGATAAGCTATGTTTATTTTTATGTCTATGTTAAAAAAAAAAAAAAAAAAAAAAAAAAAAAAAAAACCAAAAATATTCAATAAATAAATAAGGAGACAAAATTTCTCCAATGCTAAGTTAAGAATTCAAAGATCAATGCATGTATGATAAAATTAAAATAAAAAGTTGATACACGAGTATGGAATGTGAAAGGGAAATTATGGATAGCTAGGTATGAATTCTAAAGTTATATAGAATATATATATAGGTTATGTTAAAGCTTGGGTTAATTAAAGATTCAGTTTATAAGCTTACTTAGCCATATATGTATCCTTACCATTA
The DNA here is from genome assembly GCF_003086295.3 of Arachis hypogaea. NCBI lineage: Eukaryota > Viridiplantae > Streptophyta > Magnoliopsida > Fabales > Fabaceae > Arachis > Arachis hypogaea. The sequence continues at coordinate 129,238,724 of NC_092054.1, read as the reverse complement.
CCTTGGCCCCATTACAACCTTGAAAAGACCTCATGATGTTTGCATTGGTATATTAAATGTTGTTGATTGGTTAGGAGAAGAACAAAAATTAGAGAGCATGATTAGAGAAGGATAGAGTGATTGCCCTATACACTAGAGAGATTAGAGCGTACATACATCATCAGTGAGGGTTCAATGCTTAAAATTCTACGTTCCCTGCTTTCATGAGCTACCTTCTTGCATTTTTATCTGTTCTTACTGTATAAGAATTGAATTAGTGGAATTTGATTTGTAATTGTCTTGAAGAGCTTATTTACTATTGATCAAGTGGACAAGAATCATATAGTTGCATTCACATATATAGGTTGCATTGCATTGCATGAGTTTTACATGTTCCTACTCATTTATTTTATCTCCTTCAACTAAGCATGAGGACATGCTAATGTTTAAGTGTAGGGAGGTTGATAAACCACTATTTTATGGTTTATAATGTGTTTAATTGTGTGGTTTTATCATTATCTTTACCCACTTATTCATGTGATTAGCATGCATTTATACTTCCTTCCTAAAATTATTACATGATTGAAAACTTGCTTCCTAGAGACTTTTAATTACGTATTTTAATTCTCCTTTATTCCATTCGATGCCGTGATCTGTGTGTTAAGTGTTTCAGGCTTTATAGGCCATGAACGAGTTGGAGATTGGAAAGGAAGCTTGCAAAAATGAAAGGAACACAAGAAATTGAGGAGATGACCAGCGAGAAGTGACGCGACCGCATGGCTCACGCGACCGCGCGAAAGAGAGGAAATCGCAGTGACGCGGCCGCATGGCTCACGCGACCGCGCGGATTGGAATAGCACAAGTGACGCGGAGGCGTGGACGACGCGCTCGCGTGGCAGGGAAAAACGCCAAATGACGCGTCCGCATAAATGACGCGATCGCATGACGTGCGCGATCTGCATAATCTGCAGAATTCGTTGGGGGCAATTTTGGGCCCTGCTTTGACCCAGTTCTCGGCTCAGAAAAGCAGACTAGAGCCAGAGAACATGCAGGAACCAACAACAACATTCATTCTACACAATTTTAGTTTTTAGATCTAGTTTTACTCCTCCTCTAGGTTTTCTCTCTACACATTCATAGTTCTTAGGATTTTATTTCTATTGCTTTTTGCATTGGGATATTGAGAAGAGTTATTACCTCATCAAGACTTCGTCATTCTAGTTCGTTTTGTTTACTTGGCTCTTACTCTTCCATGTCCTTTAATTTACTCAATTTTACTATTGGATTATTTTAGAGTTTATTAATACAAGAATTACTTTTATTTTTTTTAATTAATTTCTTTGATTTTTATTTATCATGTCTTTCTCTAATTCCCTTTTCTATGTTATGAATTCTACATTCACAATAAGCGAGTAGTTCCCTAACTTGATGGGGAGTTGATTGAAAGGAACCCTTGAGTTGGAATGCTCAAAAGAAAAATTGTAATTGGGTTTATTGTTGGATTGCCCTCTAGTCACTAACACCAATCCCCTTTTATTGAGTGGGTTGGAACTTGTGAATAGAAGTAGCATTCCAACTTGTTTGACTTTTCCTTACCTAGTAAGAGATAACTAAACAGAACAATCTTCAATTATCAATTAATCTTGAGAGTACTTCAACAAGAACAGGGCTTCCAACTAATCTACTCCCAGTCAAGGCTTTTATTTAAATTATTTAATTTCTCCAATTTAATTTCCTGTTTATTCAACTCAAACCTTTTTTTGAAAACATATGATTAATAAAATAGCACACCTTTCTGCAACTCGTTGGGAGACGACCTGGGATTCATACTCCCAGTATTTTAATTTTAATTTTTGTGACACCCTTCTAAATTGATAAGTGGATTTCTGGTTGGTTAAGAACTATACTTGCAACACATATCTTATAACAATTCTTGACTCGCTAATTTCCGCCACGTCAGCAGTCTATAATATATAAAACAGTATCAAAGTATTTAGTTACAGTCAACCCAAAATAAAACAGTTCAAATGAAACTAAGTCCCAATATTGCAGAATAAAGTGAGTCTATAGCCAGAAATAGCAGAGATCAAATCTTAGGCATCAGACAACTTGACATCAGAATCAAGAAGATCTTCTTCTTTTTCAGAATGGGTCGTGTCCTTGTCAATAGTCTCCAGGTGCTTGATAAGCAAATTCACCCTTTCATGGCACTTTGTCCAGGCTTTTTCATTTTCAAAGGCTTGCTTTCTATCCTCTTTACTGGATTTTACCATATACTTGGTCATGGTAGCAAATTTCAAGAAAACATCTTCAACCATTCCAGAGAATAGAAACTTATAGGAATCAAATGTTCCAGCAACTGAAGGAGAGGGGAAGCTTTCATCCTCACTTTCAAACATGGTCGAAGCCTTAGTGCCTTTGACATTTTTACCCTTGGCATGTTTCGGTACACCACCACCTTTGATTGTGGACACTCTATTCTCAATAGACTCATTACTCAAATCAATATTAAAATATTCAAAAACACAAGTAAAAAATATGCTATGTGTCTTCACTTTTAAAGGTGGAAAGTGGGAGAGAGAAAGGTTAGAAGTAAAAACTGTCATTAATGCTATGTGCAGACCTTCTCTTTTAAAGTAAAATCATTAATGAAAACAGTTTTCAAAAATTAATTTGAATTTTTAAAAACATAAAAATTGAAAAGACAAGTCATGAGGAATGATGAAATATTAAAACTGTCATGACTTGAAATGGAATGAAGTGATGGCATGTTGAAAAATTAATTTCAAAAAATTAAAAGAGTTTTATGATTTAAAAATAATGAGCCCATATCATGTGAACAAAGTTTGTCTTACATAGGCCCAAAAGGTGGTTACAGCATGCTGGACAATAGGGCACAGTTCTCCATGTTTAATCCACAAATTTTCTGGGCTTTATACAAGTCTTCCTTTGAAGATTTCATCACTTGTCCAGATTTGTCTCCCTGCTGCCTACGAGAAGAAAACACATAGAGGCATGAAATTTACAATTTTTCAACAGAACTTAAATTCATCATCCCTAAATTGTTTCTTAATGAACAAAATATGTCTTCACACAGAGATTTAGTGAAGATGTCAGCAAGTTGCTCTTCAGATTTGGAAAATTGGATATCAATAGTACCCTTTTGCACATGTTCCCTAATAAAGTGATATCAAACCTCAATGTGCTTGGTTCTAGAGTGCAGTACAGGATTTTTTGAAATGTTTATTGCACTCATGTTGTCACAAAATAAGGGTATACTATTGATTTTCAATTTGTAATCTTCCAATTTTAAGCCATAAGAGTTGAGAGCAACAAGCAGCCGCGGAGATATATTCGGCTTCAGCTATGGATAAAGCAACAGTGGCTTGCTTCTTGCTTGACCACATGTTAAGTGAGCTTCCAAGGAAGTAACACATTCCGAACGTGCTTCTTCTATCCACTCTGTCTCTCGCATAATCTGCATCACAAAACCCTACTGCACAAAACTCATTAGATTTAGGATACCATAAGCCAAGATCGCATGTTGTCCTTTCTTTTGGATGCTAAGCAAACCTACAAAAAGGCTTAAGTGACCTTAGGTATCCAAATCTTTTTGGATCCTTTGATGTCAAACCATATTCAAAGCCATTATAGTTACAAACAATCTTGTAAACTTTGTTATCAACCATCCTTTCACTTATGAAACATTGAATGGGAAAGTGACCATCCTGATTGCATAATCTACAATATTTTTTAGGTTGCTGTTTTTTTGAGTTAGTTAGGTTTTGAAATCTGATATCATCCAAAGTGGAAGCCATATTAGCAAATGAAAAATTTTCAAAAATAGCTTTTGATTCTTTGTAAAAACTCAAACCAGCTTTATCAAAGAGAGGTTTTTGACTAGGCAAGAGTTGATTCAAATTTTCAGAAGTTTGAGCAAAGTTAGCTAGATCCTCTTTTAGTCTTTTTATCTCTTTGTGCAACCTCTCATTTTCCTCAAAATATTTTAGATTTGCAATCATAGAATGATGGTATTTACAGCTCTTAAGTTTAGCTTTTAACCGCTTGTTTTCTTCAACAAGATCAACAGCAGTTTTGGCTTCCCTTAATTTATCTTTGAGAAAACTATTTTCTGCTTTTAGAATGGTAACTTGAGATTCAAGATCATAGTTTTCATTTAAAAAGCATATGATTTTTTTATTGAGATGATCTATCATAAGATGGAGCTCTTCAGTTGAGAGTTCAGGAAATATTACCTCATTGACTATGTCAGCCATCAGACATGTTTGGGACTTGGATTCTGTTTCATCTTCTTCATCCGAATCATTCTCCAAGTCTTCCCATGATGCCATGAGTCATTTCCTCTCTTCTCTTTTCTCTTTGTCCTCCTTCTTCAGTTTTGGACAATCAAACTTGAAGTGTCCAGTTTCTTTATAGTTGTAGCAGATCACCTTGCTTAGATCCCTCATTGGTTTCCTTGAACTGCCTCCTTTGTTCTGTTCCTTTAGCTTCATCATTTTTCTAAATTTCTTAGCAAACAAAACAAAGTCATCGTCAGATAAATTATCATTGGATTCATCATCCAGAGATTCAGTGACTGATTTGAGAGCAACTCCTTTCCTTTTTGTATCTCTCTTTAAATAAGTGTTTTCAAAAGCAAGTAAGTTTCCTCTCAGATCATCATAGGTCATTTCATCAATACCACTACTCTCAACTATTATTATAGCCTTGGTTTTCCACTCTTTAGAGAGACATCTCAATATTCTCCTCACAAGCACAGATTCTGGATGTCTGATTCCCATTGCATCCAAGCCAGTGATGATAATGTTGAATCTTTCAAACATTTCATCAATTGTTTCTCCTTCCTTCATTGAGAACTGAAAGAAAAAATTATCGATGGTCTCGAATTTCTCTTATAGAAAAAAATTACTTCATTGTAAGTATAGCTCCAAACCAACAAATAATTCTCAATCAAATTTTAAAGATATTTGGTTGTCACAAGTACAAACTCCAATAAAAATTAACTGAAGTATTTAAACCTCGGGTCGTCTCACAAGGAATTACAATGAAGTGCTCAATTATTGGCTATGAAGAACAAGGGGGTTTGATTTGTAATGGGCAAGAAAAGTAAATAACAAGAAAGTAAATGACAAGAACTAATAAAAGAAAGGAAAATAACTCTTGGCTAAGCATGGGAATTGAGATCACCATCCTTGTCTACAAACCATACATTAATAATTGTGAGAGACCAACCTATTTAGTCTACTCATATGCTTGAAGTAAGTATAATGTCTACCTCTAAGCATTAAGTACGTCAAATAGGCCTGATCAACATCAATTCATAAATCCTAACCTAGCTACTAATTGACTTAGTAGTAGGCTAGAGTCAATGGTTATCAAATTGACCACATAGGGTTCTCAAATCACCAATTCAATGAGACCCAATGACTCAAGGTCACTCAATTCCCTTAGCCTAGACCAAGAGTAAAGAGAACTACTCAAAAACTAGTGAAAAGATTCTATCAAACACCTAGTGTGCAATAAAAATAAACATCACAAAATGCAAGAATTAATAAAAGCTACAACTAACATAAGCAAGAAATCAACAATAACAATGAAGATAAACATAGAAGAGCATGGAAACATAAAATTGCATTAAAGAAAATTAAGATCCAACAATGGTTCATCAACATAAAAGAGAGCAAAATAAGAAATCACAAGTAAAACTATAAGAGTAAAGATGTAACAACAAGAGATTAAAAGTGACAACTAAATCAAAACAAAAATTGAAAGTTGGATATAAGAAAATTAAACCTAAACTACCCTAAATTCTAGAGAGAAGGGAGAGCTTCTCTCTCTAGAATTCTAACCTACAACATGGTGAAAACTAAACTATGACTACTTAGTTCATCCCCCCCCCCCAATCCCTTGCTATCCTTGGGTTCAAAAGCATTAGAAATGGGTTGGATTGGGCCCAAAATGCTTCAGAAATCGCTGGTTACGTGTTGCCTTTAAGTGAGTCATGCTGTTCCTGTGACATGAACTGCAAGGAAACTATGGCATATTTTATATCATTTTGAAGCTCCGAATGTTAGCTTTCCAACGCAACTAGAACTGCCTCATTTGGACCTCTATAGCTCAAGTTATGATCAATTTAGTACGAAGAGGTCAGGATTGACAGCTTAGCAATTCCTTCATTTCTTCATGAGTTCTCCCACTTTGCATGCTTTTCTTCATTCCTTCTACCCAATCTTTGCCTTCTAATCCTGAAATCACTTAACAAACATATCAAGGCATCAAATGGAATTAAAGTGAATTAAATTTAGCGATTTTTGGGCCTAAAAAGTATGTTTTTACACTTAAGCACAAATTAAGGGAGAATTACAAAACCATGCTATTTTATTGAATAAATGTAAGAAAAATTGATAAAATCCCCTAAATTAAGCACAAGATAAACCACAAAATTGGGGTCTATCAAGAACATTTCGTAGTCTCTATTCAGCATGTCTATTCTGGATCTTTTGACTTGGGTTGTGCCTTCATGAGTGACTTGAAGCTTGTCTCAGATTTCCTTTGCTGTTGTACATCTTGATACCCATCGATATTCCTCGAAGCTAACAGCACATTTGATCAAGTTGACAGCTTTAGCGTTGAGCTCTATTTTCTTTCTGTCATCTTCATTATTCCAATCAGCCTCAACCTTGGGAACAACCACTCCATCAGCTCCTGTAGTGGTTGAAAATTGTGGACCTTCCAGGATTATCTTCTAAAGCCTGTAATATACAGACTGAATAAAGATCTTCATTCTTTTTTTCCAGTAACTGTAGTTCTTTCCATTGAAGAATGGGGGTCTGTAGCTTGACTGCCCTTTTGTCAGAATATAGGCCACCAGATTTGAATCACTGTTGACTGCCATCAGGATCTTTTCTCCAAGCTGCAAAGCTTGATCTCTTTGAAACCAAGCTCTGATACCAATTGATGATAATCAGTGGCTAAGAAAAGGGGGGTTGAATCTTAGCCCCTTTTTCTGAATATTAATTTTTGACTTTTAAAGTAACTCCAAGAGATATTTTTGCTTTTTGTCTCATGTTGAGTTGAGAGACACTTTTGTTTTTGTCTCGTGCCGAGTTGAGAGATATTTTTCTTTGTCTCCTGATAAACAGAAACAAAGAAAGGAGTAGCAAAGAAGAATTAACACTAGATATATCCTAGTTCAGCCACTAGGTGCAATGTAGCCTACATCCAGTCTCCATCACAACAATAATGGAATTTCACTATGTGTTCATAATATTACAAACACCAATTTCTCCTTAGGAAATACCCATTCCTATCTGGGACAAATCCAGATTCTACACCCAATCTGAATTTGACTAGGACTCAAAACCTAGCTTTCAACCGCAAAGTGCTAACCCAACTTGCAAGGGAATCCCCACAAGATCATAAAACACAACATACAGATGTACAAAGAAACTCTGAGACATCTTATGGCTTTTTCTCTAATATTGATCACTGCCTTTTTTCTCTCACTGGCTTTTTCTTACAAACCTCACCATGTTTGTCTTTTTCACCATGAGACTCAGACAGACAATACTAAGAAAAAAAAACAAAATGAACACCATTGAAGGAGAAGAACTCAGGAAGCTTGGGTAGTTATGAGAACTCTCTGCTTTTTCACTTTCTCTCATTGATCTCAACCCTTGGTCGTTCACCCTTAATATAGAAGGGGAAGCTTCCAAAGTTAAAACCGGTTCAACCAAGCAACTTCTTCTCCAACCAAAAACAGCAGCGGTTCGGACAGAGAGAAGAGAGAGGAAAAACCAAAAACCAATATGCATGTACCTCTCTCAATCCTTTTCATCAAGCTCCTTCAATCTGAACCCTTGATCTTGTCTTTGGCTCCAAGAAAGAATTCGGACCCTTGATGATCTTCTGACCCAGGACAGCTCCTTGTTTTCTATTTTTGCTTCTTCCTACATGTAGCTCGACGGCTACCTTCTTTCTTTGATGAGTAAAAATGGAAGTGAATTTTTGCAACTGAGATCTTCTTCTCTGATAGAGGCGAATTGCTTCTATTTTTGGCTTCGAATATCTTGAAACCCTTCTTCAAATCATGCCTTCAATGGAAAAGATTTTGCTTTGCCTTTCTTCAGATCTTTCTTCATAGCCTTTCTTCCATAAGCTTCACTGTGACTCTTTTTTCTTCTGATAACTTTTTCAATCTTCTTTTCTCTGATTGATATGACCGAATGCAAAGAGAGAGAGGAGAGAGAAGAGACAAAGCTTTCAATGCACTATTAAACTCAATTTAATTTTGAGTTTCGGTTACCTATGCATGCATTTAACTAAATTGAAATTTGAGTTCCAGTAACCAATGCATAGAGTAATGTATGGATCTTTTAATGTGATTCAACCAATTTAAATTTTCAACTTCAAGTTACCAAAGTGACCGAAACATGCTAGAAATTCTTGGGCCATTTCCTTCATTCTTTTGTTTTATCAAAATGGGCTTGTGATTTGGGTTTGTCTCAATCTCAAAGTTAAGCCGCTTTATGTTTAAATTAATTTTGCACAAAACTAAATTAATTCATTGACCAAAGTGGGCTGTTCTAGCTTTTTGGCCCAATAGAAAATTAATTTCTTCTTCCTGCACACTAACAAACACATCAAACAAACCATTAGAAGCAAATAACAATTTAATAATTTTTTTAATTAATATTTTAATAATGTTTTATCATCATTTTAATTAAATATAAGTTGTCCAAATTCAACAAAGAGAAAATTTAGGGAGCCAGCACTCTTATTAAAATTTGGTCAGCATTTAACCAGCAAAAGAAAATAAGTAATGCCATACTATTGGATGAAATCTCACACCACTAAAAATATCAATAATGACTAATTGATAATTATAAATCACAAAATTTGCTGGCCTCCTAACACTCCTCTTTAAACAACATGCACTCCTCTTTAAACAATGTTGTTTGATTTCTCATAGTTTTTGTCAAATTAAAAATAAAAGTAAGAAATCAACCAAAACAGGAAACGTTGAATACATTAAGTTAATTTTGGTGGGCTTGGTTGACAATGGTTAATGTAGCCATCAAGAATACTTAAAATAATGGTATCAAGTACGAAATGATGTGAAAGTAAGGCTACATTTGAATGAATGTAGGGAGCTTGGTCCACAAACTTCCATGGACTAACATGCACGCCATTTTGGAACACGTGGTGCCTTTGGGGTCACTCACCAGTCACCATTCACTGTGTCACAAAACTGAAAAAACAAAGGAAGGTGACATGGTCTTGATTAGCATGCATTTGCAAGCAACCTTTGTTGTTCTATTGAGTCACACCATTAACTATTGCTAATTGCTAAACAAACCTTAACGCATACACCTTTTAATGTAAATGCCCCTCTTTTTTTAAGAATTATTATTTTCTCCTAGATATACTTTTTTTCATTCTCCTTTGCTGGTTTTGATCTTCTAACCCCAGATTCCATTTCCCTTTATCATCTCCAAATTTGTAATCTTTTTCTCTCTGGGTCTTCATTTCCTGGCATTGTTTTTATGTTTTTCTTGTGTTCTTGGAGTTGTTAGTTGTTGACGTTGATGGTCTTTGGGTTCTTTCCAAGGTGATGTTTTTGTTTTTCTGCAATTCTGGCCCAAATCTGAAGATGCTTATTATTCTTCATCTTTAGCTTCCGATTATTAGGAATCTCAGAATATCTTTGTGATTTGGAGAGAGAAAAAGATGAAGAATTTTCCAGGGACACCAGGCACTTTACTTGGTTTGGCTCTGAGGATGTCACAGTTCATCTTTGCTGCTGGGTCAATTGCTGCCATGGCCACCACACCCAGTTTCTTTAATTTCACTGCCTTTTGGTAATTCAAGATGTTTCTTTTTCTTTTCTTGAAATTTCTCATGCATTTGTATCTCTCTTGCTGTGATTTGCTACTGGATTGTTCATAATCGTAAGACACATTGACACTGGTCTTATTTTATCCAACTGTTTGTTATGTTTGAGTTCCATATCTTCATGTATGCATGTGTGAAATCAGTCTTAAACATGTTTTAGATACAATAGATGTGAATGATAGTTTTGACCTGTTTTATCAAACAAACAAATAAATTCTTTTAGAAAAGATTGCAGTTTTGACCGGCCTGAATTCAATGCATCTCTTGCTTGTTAACAAAGACTTCCATAAGAATTAAGTAAAGAAAAAACTCTGATTAGAAGGAAGGATTCAAAAGGATATTCATTCATGGCTGCAAAGAAGAATTCAGAATTGTACATTAATTGTTGAAAGTATTCTGGTAAAACATTACTCACTGAGTATTTCTTTCTTAAATCACTCCTAACTAAGAAGTGGAAATCATGTCTGTTATGTTGATTGGTGCACATGTTTATACCAAAACAAATCTTGATCTTTGAACTTTGAACTATTTCCATGTGACCACTTACTCAACCACAATACTATTTCTTTCTTTGGTGCGGTTCTCTGTCCGGCTTGTTAACACTTACATAAGCTGAGTTTATGAGTTTGTTTGAAAAAATAAAGCTGAACAATCAAAACTATGTATTCGTTTTGTTATAACAAATTACTCAGTATTGGCAATTAATTTGGTCAAATTCTTCAGTGGACAAGTTCACATTATGATCCTACCTTATTTTTTCTGTAGTTATCTCGTGTGAAAGGCATTTTTTTAAATGTTACTTTTATGTATATCATTACAACTTAGAAATTATGATCATGAAGCTGCAACTAAATTTTAAGCTCTGCTTCTTAAATTAGTGTATGCTTAAATGAAAATACCTGTGACATTTGGTTCTCTATGCACTGGATGATTGAACTGAATAAGGAATTTTGGTCAAAATGAACTCAGATTAGATGATTAAAAATCTCATGAAATATGTTCCTATGAACATGGTAGTAAAAGAAAGAAATTTAGTCACCTTGGTCATTTATGCCCACGGTCTTTTTTGATGATTTTGCAGTTACTTGATAGCTTCAATGGGATTACAATTCATTTGGAGTTTTGTGCTTGCTTCAATGGATGCCTATGCATTAGCAAGGAACAAGGTCCTTCACAACCCTGTGTTGGTTAGCCTCTTTGTAGTTGGAGATTGGGTTAGCTTCTCCAATAAACCTTCACTCTTCCTAATATATTTTCTACATAAAACTCAAGAACTCTGATTTATCTATAACAAAGTGTAATTGACTACTATCAACAGGTAACGGCGATTCTATCTCTGGCTGCTGCGTCGTCCTCGGCCGGTATCACAGTGTTGTACTTTCATGACCTCGGACACTGCCAGTTCGGAGAGGAATGCCAGAAGTATCAGATTTCGGTCGCATTAGCCTACTTGGGCTGGATACCCATTTCCATATCATCACTTATTATGCTTTGGCTATTAGCTGCAGGGTAGCACGTTCCATATTCTATACCTATAGTATTCATAATTCATCAACTTGTGAAAATTTTTCTTTCAAAAATGTCAATAGGAAAGCAAATAGTGTAGAGTATAGCTTTTACAACCATTTTTAAATTCCATTTCTTCATTTTCAACTGGATTTGGGATACCAATGGAATATTGAATAGAAAGAGAAAAAAAGAATGTTTGTGTGATTTGGCTGCTCAAAGACAGTGTACTAACCACTAAAAATGTGTTTGGTAACCGGTAAAATAGAAATACAAAGACATTGAGAAAAAGATAAAATAGAAAAATTGTGTCTATTTGCATTTTCTCCAAGTTTTCGCAGTATAAAAATTTGGACAAATTTACCAATGCAAGTTGGCACATATGATTGAGAATGTGTATCCCTTTATTAATTAAACATATTTAAAGTTTAGGGTTTAGAGTGTTTTATTTATTTATTTATTTATTTTAATAGTAAGCTAATTTTTAGAAAGCACTGTACTCCTTTTTCTTGCAAAAGCATATTAGTATTCGCTGAAATATTCTAGTCCTAGACCAAAATAAAATAAAATAATCAAATCGGATGGGTTTAGTCCCACGGTAAAAAGATTGATTAATGATCAAATTAGTTTCTAAAAGATGTGAGTCGTACTCAAAAAGATTTTATAAATTAAATTAGTCATTCAAAAATTACAAATTAATTATGTTTGTCATTTCGCCGTTTCATTAATAGTTTTTGTTAATTATTGATGATATAGAATGTTAATTAATAGTATACATAATACTTAGCATGTCCAATTAGACACTGGATAAATATGTTTATAAAAATATATCAATTTAGTCCTTAGATTATATCTGGATTAGAGTTTATCTAATTTAAAAAAGTGATTAAATTGATAGATTTTCATAAACATATCTTGTCAACGTCAAATTAGACATGTCAGATATCATGTATACTGTCAGTTAATATTTTGCATTATCAATCGTTAGCGAAAATTGTTAATGGAGTGACAGAAGGATAAATGTGAATAATTTATAACTTTTGAAAGACTAATTTGATTAATAAAATCGCCAACATCGAATTAGACATGTCAGGTATTATATATGTTATCAGTTAATATTCCACATTATCAATCGTTAGTGGAAATTATTAATGAAGTGACGAAAGGACAAATGTGATTAATTTATAATCTTTAAAAGACTAATTTGATTAATAAAATCTTTTCAGACCGAATATAGAACAATCTATTTTCCAGGAACTAATTTAGCCATTAATATGTTAAAAAAAAAAAAATTGTTTGATTCTATAACTTTTTTAAAAAATTATATATTAAATATATTTACATCTCTCCATATTCTTAGATTCTTTGTCATGAGAAAATTATCAAATGGGGTTTAATTGTGTGGTGTTAGTTTCCTTGCCTTGTGACAGAAATTTCACAACTTTGATGTTGATTGGAAAATGGGATGCTTAATATATATATAAGAAATGTTAGAAGTTTATAAGAATTCATTATTTTTGTCCATCACTTTTAGTCATAAATCTAATTTTTTCAGTCTAGTAATCTAATAATATATTCTATCCTATATTTTTAAATATTAATAGCTAATTACTGATTAAAAAACAATAAAGTCTGATAATCTTGTAACATTCTTTATATATATTTCGAAGGTGTTTTTTTCTCTAATCTTACCTTACAAGCATTTGTTAGGTACTTGAAAGTTGAAGCCGAAAAGAGCTTATGAATGTCTCCATGATCATTTATGTTGATCAGTTGATCAATCATTTTCTCTAAGATATGAGCAAAGTATCTTTGTGCCTAGTATATTTAAGGATAAACCAGAGACATTATACCAATTGAAGGAATTGGTTCAAGGTAGATCAGAGAGTGATATGATTCCAGAATCTGATCTTGCTTAAAACAGCTCACATGATTTTGTGAGGTGTAGATTGTATAACACTGAAAAAACGTGTCTCATGTACATAAGATTACAAGAAATTGAATGTCGTGACATTTTATGTGTGAGAAACAGAAAAGACAAACCAAGAGTTTGTAATATTCGCTAGAATTCGGGAGAGGTTAATAAAAAATTTAAAAATATTTGATAACTAAAAAAAATCAATAAAAAATAACCATAACTTATTTTATTTAGTATTCATTAATTATTGCGATAATTAATGAATACTAAAGACAAATTTTGACTGTTTTTTTTGTCTCCCTAACATTACACTAAAAAGTTAGTGGGTTTTTTTTGTTGGAGTCCTTATCAAGAAAGAACTTCTTAATTGAAGGTTCTGTCATATGACGGCTTAGTAAGAATCGAATAAATTCTGAGAATTTTGTTGAATAATGTAAATGCATGCAATGCATAAACTTATTATGCAGCTGATTTTATATATGCGCATGGCCTTTTTGATTATTCGTTTAATCACAAAAAGTAGAGTAGACATGACATTTTTTAAAATAATAATAATTAAAAAACAAATCCATGAGAAATTCTGTCCCAGGAATAAATTCAATGCTCTCTAAGATATTAGAAAAAAAAAAAAAAGAAACAAGAAAACCTTACATAGTACATAACATAACTCAAATAAAAAAATTTAAGATGAACAAATCTTTTTATTAACAAAGTTTTGATATATTCGGTTTTTTTTTTTAAAACAAAGTTTACGTACCTTCTTTTTTTTTTTTGTTGTCTTCTTTTTTTTTATTTAATTTTTTCGTGTTTAATTTTCTCTTTTTTCTTCTATTTATGTGTTTTCTTTTTTACTCCCTTTACTGCTTTTTTTTTCTTTTTTTTTTCTTTTTATATTTTAAAAAATTTAAAAGAAAGAAGAAGAATATAAAAACCGAAGAAAAAATGAGGAAGAAGAAAAATGCATAAGAAACAAAAAATAGAAAAACCTTTTACGTAAATACATAAATGTTTTATGATAATAAACACATAATTTAAAATAAAAAACACAGAAAAAATGACATAGAAATATTTTAACATACAATAAATACAAAGATTTTGAAACATAAATTCAAACATTTTTTTAACGTAAATACACACAATTTTTAAAAGAAACAAAGAAAGCAAAGAAAAACTTTAATTTACTATGTTCATAGAAAATTTGTGACATAAGGACAATTTTTGAATGTACAACAAACTTTTTAGAAGAATATAGGAATCAAATACTTTTAATGATAAACACAAATTCTTTTTTATCAAGAACACATAAACTTTTTAAGGTAAATATATAATATTTTTTTTAGCAAACCATATAAATCTTTACCTGAACATAAGTTTTTTTTTCTTTTACGATAAACATAAAAATATTTGAAGAGAAAGACATAAAAAAGTAAAAAACACATAAATTCTTTCACCTAAGCACATAAATTTTTTTTAAAAAATACGAGAAGAAAAACCTAAAATATTTTTTTTTACCAAAATACAACTTATTTTGCCTAGACGCATGAATTTCATTTTATTTTTTTATTTACTGCTTCACTCATTTTCACCATTAACTATATAAAAAAATAAAATATTTGGTAATAAAAAAGAACAATTGGACTACACATCTAAATAATTTTCATCCAAGCCCATCCAAGCAGGTTTAAAATAAAAAAAAATTCAATCTCATTAAATGAACGTGTATTACACGCGTCGACCCCCCTCAAAACGTTACCAATTCATTCGCACCTTGAATATGAAAGAATGTTCCTTCTTCACACTCGAAATTGCTACGGGAGAATTTCAAATCTCTCTCAAAATCTCTCAAACCACGTTCGTAACTGCTGCTACTGAAGAATCGAGTGAAGCTTTCGAAAGGAAGAAAAAACAACAACAACACAGACTCGGCAAGGTATGAGAAAAACTATTCTTATTATATTCATTTAATTTCTCGCAAATCTCACGTTTCTTCTAGTTTAATTTTAGGTTTAGTAGATTGAGTTGGTTCGTTTAGTAGATCGACTTATTCTGATTTTATTTTTTTCCGTAACTAGGGCATACGAATAGAAATGTGTTGTTATTTTCTTTCTCTGATATATAATTCGGTTCATCACTTACTTTAATTGACTTTATTTGCATGCAGAAATATTTTTCTTGCTGATTTAATGTTTATCACATTTTATTCAAACATGAATAAAAATCGGTTCATTGGAGTTAGTGATTTACATTCACTTAATTGTTAAATGCTCACTTGAGTTCATTTGCATGTATAAATGATTTGAAATGTGATTTTTTTGTTGATTTAATGTTTATCACATTTTATTCAAACATGAATAGAAATTGATTCATTGGAGTTAGTGATTTACATTCACTTGATTGCTAAGTGTTCACTTGATGAGTTCATATGCATGCAGAAATATTTTTCTTAATGATTTAATTAATATTTATCACGTTTTATTCAAACATGAATAGAATTCGACTTATTGGAGTTGGTGATTTACATTCACTTGATTGTTAAGTGCTCACATGAGTTCATTTGCTTGCAGAAATTATTTGAAATTTGATTTTCTTGATGATTTAATGTTTATCACGTTTTATTCAAACATGAATAAAATTTGGTTAATTGGGGATCTTAGTTAGGTTCACTTGATTCAAATATGT
This sequence comes from Arachis hypogaea, assembly GCF_003086295.3. Classification (NCBI taxonomy): domain Eukaryota; kingdom Viridiplantae; phylum Streptophyta; class Magnoliopsida; order Fabales; family Fabaceae; genus Arachis; species Arachis hypogaea. The sequence continues at coordinate 129,222,727 of NC_092054.1, read as the reverse complement.
ATGCTTGTGCTTGTCGGTGTATTGAGTGAAGTATTGACTAACTTTTTTTGTTCTTACAGCAAAAATAAAAAAGACGATGTGACAAAAAAGGAGAAGACGCACTATAACATAAGCATACACACATTAAATAAATTCTATTTTTGTATTATAAATATATCATAACATACTGTTTCAAAATTTTGCAGAAAATTCACGATCTCAGATGCCAGACAAAAGCAATAGCAAGAGTGTTCAAGGGAATGAGTCAGCAAAAGAAAGATATTGTTGAAGAAATAGGAATCGGTGCACTGACACATGTCCCAGAAATAAACATCTCTCACAAGCTCTTAAGAGAATTGATTAGTTACTATGATAACTATTATGGATATACTTAGACACTTTCTATGACAGAATATACATAACACCTGCCAAAGTAGCAGATGCGCTAGGAATAAATCACGACGATAATATACTTTTCAACTTGTGCTTATTTCGGTTCAGTAGATGCTTCATTTTCTATTCATTTGGATACAAAAAATGAAACTGAGTCATTTTACTGATTTGTTACTATGAAAATATTTAAAAAATTTATATTAATAGTTATAAAATTAATTTAAAATTATTTTTTTGAAACAATTGAATTTTGATTCTAATTAGTAATAACCCAACAACATATTTTTTTGAATAATATTACTGGATTTTTTTAATTATTTTATTTTATTAATTTTATGTTTTTTAGAATAGAAAGATATAAAAAGATAGAAAATAAGAGAGAAAGAGAGAGAAAGAGAGATAAAGAAGAAAGAGAAGGAGAGATGAAGTTTGTTAATTTTAGAGAAAAATTTTATTTTAATTGTAATGAAAGAATATCTCGTAATATATTTTAATTTGTTAACTTAGTAATATAAAATATAAACTATAAGTTATAAATAGAATGAGAAAGATAGAGAAAAATAGAGAAAGAGAGAGATGTAATTAAGAGGATGGAGGAATAAAATTTATTAATTTTAGAGAGAAATATTCATCTTAATATTAATGAGAGAGTGTTATGTGATACATTTTGGTTATTAAATTAATAATATAATATAGTTATATCTCAATTTTAATTTTAATTATAATTAAAAATATTATATTGCATATTTTAATTGTCAAATTTATAATTAGTCATTAATAATGCTATATAAGAGAGATAGAGTGGATAAAGGAATGAGAGATCAAAGATATACAAAAGGTCAAAGGAACAGAGGAAGATGAGAAAACTCTTTAATTTTTGAGAAAAATATTTGATTTCAATTGCAATGAAACTCTTTAATTTTCGAGGAAAAGATTTGATTTCAATTGCAATGAGAAAGTGATATGTGGTACATTTTGGTTGTAAAATTAATAATATATATTTTGGTTGTAAAATTAGTAATATATAACAGATTTTTTTTTTGGTTATCCACAGTATCCTCTAACCCGATAGATTAAAGACTAATCCGTTACGGATCGGAGGCCAATTGGCCAAGTACTAATCCACCGCGGATCGGAGCTCTATTTAAAGATTTGTCGTTAACGAATGAATTGCTGCGTGCACAAGGTGAGATTCGAACCCCACTACTTATTTAAGCGGACTAGTGAGCTAACCACTAGACCAACCCAACTTTGTTAAAATTAGTATTTAATTGCAAAACTCAACAATCAAAGAAAATGTTCCATGACTAGAGGGTTTCTAATGCTAATGAACCTCACAAAAAGGGAAAAGTAAAACATATATATATATATATAAAAAGATTTTAGAGCACGCCAAAAGAAACAAACGCAATGGAAGAAGAATACAGTAGAAGAACATATGTGATTAATGCACACGTTTGTGTGGATAGTTTTTGTTAGAGAGAGTTTTGACCAATAAATTATTGAATCAACTTAATTAAATTTAATTATTTGAAAAACTTATTCACATAGCACTAACATAACAATGGTTCCATCAAAACAAAAATAAAACACCTTTAATTTAATGTAATGGTAGTAGTCGTCTGGAATATATATAAAAGAGTAGCAGTTGTGGATTTATTTTATTTTATTTTATTTCCTCATAAAATATTTTACTAGCATGCAATTTCAGGATGGATTTGATTTTTATATAAAACAAGCGTAAAATTTATTTTATAGTTTGATTAGACTAAAAGTTATTCTATATTTAGATTAATATGAAAGATAATATATTTTATATTATCTTGTCACTAGAGATATCTAATATCCCGTTGCTGAATTCTACACACATAGGTTGATTTTGCCGTCGTGATTAAATTGTATTCTTGCATGATAAATAATTAATAGGCACTCCTCATATTGTACACATAAATGCAAGAACATTACAATAGCATTTGAATGATAAGTTTTTTCTTGAGTTATTATCATAAATCCTGACATTAATGATGATGTTGATTGTGGTCTTCCAATTTTCTAAGAAGAGATAGTGACAGTCAAGGTGGTGGTGGTGAAGACAAGGAGCTCCGTTGGCTTATGTTGAGTTGGTGTTGTGTTGTGTTGATGGTGGTATTGGTGTTGTTGATATTGGTGGTGTGCTTGTTGTTATTGGGTGTTAAAATTAAAGTGGTTAAAGGGGAGATGGTGGAAAATTTTGAGGTTTAGGATTTAAGAAAAAAAAAAAAAAAGAGGACAATGGTAGTTTTTACTGTGTTGATTTGGAAAAGAAAGAATTAAATCGAGGGTTTCAAAAGTTGGAAATAATAAAAATGATAGAGATACATAGTTTTAAAATTTGAGATAATATTTTGACAAAAATAAAATAAATTAAATATATGAGTATTTTTGTTAAATAAAATTTAAGTTTTATAGATATAACATTTATTTATTTATTTATTTATTTATTTTTGAATAATATTATTAGCATTCTGAATTTTTATAGATAAAGATGATTATTTACTCACAAATAATAAAATAGAATTGCTTTTAGTTCTTTAGAAATCATCACTTCTTCAAATATTATAGTGGTTTTTTTTTTTTTTTTGTGACTAAATATTATAGTGGTTTGACTCTGCTATTTTGGTTCTAAGTGTATCTAATATGAACTTGTGGAAATGCTCATGTTTTGGCCAAAGGAATATATATATATATACCACTAATAATTCAGGGTTAAAAGTTTACCTTTTTTTATATAAATAATGAAACCACTTTGCTCTTGAGTGGAATTCTCCATCATCTTATATTATGTTCTTAACAACAATATAAGCCACCCATATTGAATTAATTTTCTTCATATATATATATATATATATATATATATATATATATATATATATATATATATATATATATAAAATATTAGGATATAAGATATGAACGAAACCAACAAATGTGAGTGGAATGTACTGAAATTTAGCAAAGTATAGTGCCTACATAGTGTCAATTCAGTTGAATTAGAATGTTAAACCACGTCCCGCTTATTTTTTATTGATTTGAGTTTAGTTAACATGTATTTTAAGAGCAAAAATTAATATTATAAATTAAAAAAATAATTATAAAAAAATGTAAAATTTAGTTTCTAATATAAATATTATGTATTTACTAAAATAAAAATTTTAAAATCTTCTATTAATTGTTAAAGCATGTATTAGCTAAACTATTTTTTATTATATTCTTTTTCTGTGGAATATATATTAATTACTTTGTGAAATATAGTGTGGCAATATATTAATATTTCCATACGTGGATAGTGGATACAGGTTCTTAGCTTGATTCTAAATTAGACTAACAAGGCTTTATTCGACAAATTAAATAGATAATAATCTCTGATGTCTGATCTCATAGTTTTTTAATGCAACTTTATGTGACAACTCTATTAATGAAAATGAAAGGCAGGGAAATAATTGAGAGGTTTGAGTGCACGCTATCAAGTTTTTAACTAGTTTTTTAATTAATTATTGAATGCTAATTAATTATTTGATTACTAAAAGGAATCGTTGGGTTACCTTTTGTTAAAATTGACCCAGTAATTAACTTGTATATATTCTCAGTTAGGATTTCATGCAATGTACCTTAAGCAAGTAAAAGTTATACTGCATTACTTGGTAAGTTAAAAAGTGCATGAAATGGCGTAGACCAAATTCGTAATAAGTTTTACTTTTCATGTATTGAGTTTTTTTTTTTTTTTTTTTTTTTTTAAATATTCTAACTCATCATTTTGAATATTAACGAAGTCTGTTTATAATAAAAAATAGTTATCATTTTTGTATTTAAAAAAGTTAGAATAACAAATATTTGAAAAAGAAAATTATTGCTTAAGGTGTTTGACAAATAATAAAAAGAGACAGAACATTTTGTTAATAATAAATCCGAAAAGTTAAAGTATGATTGACAAGAATTGCCATTTAGCCAAATTGTTAGAAATTTCCTAGTCATTATATAAAAGCACGTGGCGTGAGCCAAAGTTACAATAATTGTCCAATGCCCATGATGCTTTATAAAAGATAAAATTGATATGATGATATATACATGAATAAATAACTTAATTAATTTTTTTTAAAAAATTTAAAATATAAGAATTTATATTAAAAATAATTTATAAATAAATTATTTTATATTTAAAAATTATTATAAAAATATTTATTTTAAAGTTGTTTAATAAATAAAAATAATAAAATAATTTTTTAAAATGTCAATTTTTTAATTTTTTTTTAAATTTTTTAATTTTTTTTAAATTTTTTAAAAAATATTTAAAAATATACTAAGCACATTAATGTAACTTTTTATAAGTAAAAGCTAAAAAATAGTTTTTAAAACTTTTTAAACGGATCCTTATACACATTAATTCACTACCAAAAATATAAAATAAAAAAGTAAAAAAAAAAAAGTAAATTTGTGCAGATAAATTAAAAATATTACACAATTTTTTTATTTTATTTTTTATTTTATGTATGAATTTGAGTATGAATTTGTTATATATAAGATATATTTGGGTATTTATTATTATATATATTATTCATCTATATAAAACTATGCATTATATGTATTAACTAGTTAACCAACAATATATAACTAATCTAGTGGAACCATTAAAATAATTGTAATCACAAATATTTTTTTTATTAACAACAGAGCTAAAGTCCAAAAAAAGAGAATTAACTAAAAATTATTTTAGAGTAAACCGTTTCTACAGCATTATTAAAGAAATGTAAGAAAATACAAGGTGATAATAAAAAAAGAAATTACAACCATAATTTAAATTATGACCAAAAGGTGCTAATTTATCGGCACAAAAGTTTGCTTCCCTGAATTCATGGTGAAGAGTCCAGCTACTGAGTCTGTTGCACCTGATCCTTATTACTGATACAAGAGCTCCTACCGAATGTAAGTTGTCCAAATCCTGAGAACATAGCTGCACTGCTACCGCTGAATCAACCTCAATTTCAACATGGGAGTGTCCCAAGTTGACGATTAGCTCAAGGTCGAAGAGTATGTCCCAAAGCTCTGCCGCAATCACAGGGCAAGCACCCAAATTCGCACTATAACAAGCTAAAAACTGACCATTGCTATCTCTAAGGATGCCACCACAAGCCGCTCTGCCATCCTTACTAACTGAGCCGTCCGAATTCAGCTTGATAAAAGGAGGAGGAGGTGGCTGCCACTTACTAAACTTCTCTGCAAAAGTTTTCACTCTTCTCCTAGATTGCATAGATTCAGAATGAGCCCTATGATAGTTCTGTATCATATACCAGGCTATTTCATGAATCTTGCTTTCATCTGGAACTCTATCTTTGTCAAAGATAAAAGTGTTCTTTTAAAACCACAGGAAGTTTAACGTACTAGCAAATAGGAGGGGCTAAGGAACCCCTTTGAAGGGAGGTTGGAAAGATAAGTTCTCCATCAACCAAGGGATAAGAGGTTTGGTGAAGAAATTCTCCGGATCCAACCTGTCATCAATGGTCTTCCATGTTCTATACGCGACTAGACAGTCACGCAAGACATGGAGCAAAGATTCTGAGTTGCTGCCACAAACACCGCACAAAGCAGACTGAGCTATGTTTCTCCGAACACGCTCCTCATTCGTAAGAAGTGCATTATTGGCTACCAACCAGTAGAAACTGCGAAACCTTTGAGGGGCTTCCAACTTCCATATCCGAGTAAAAAGGCTCACATTTTCAGAACTAGCAGGAAAGACAAGGGAAGAACAAGCTAATTTTATGGAAAATACCCCATTCGGTGTTAGCATCCAAGCAATCGAATTCTTACCCAACTCCGCTTCTGGTGGCTTAATAGAGGCAAAGATTGAGAGCCAATCATCCCCCAAATTGTAACCGATACGGTCATAATTCCAATTATTATTCACAACATAGTCACAGACTTTTTCATCTCTCATGTTCGATGTTACCTCTGTTTGGGCAAAGTCCATCAAGCAATGAACACCTGGGATCCAATGATGCTTCCAAAAATCCACGGTCTGACCTGAACCAACCCTCCAGATAAGGTTCCTTTCAAATTATTTCCAAATGTGAGAGATACCTTTTCAAGCGTTAGACATACGTTGAAGATGCTTCATCAAAGGGATGGTATCATCACCACACCTATATTTACTGCGAAGGACCTGTACCCAGAGAGAATCCCTATTAAGAATTAACTTCCAGGCCAGTTTCATCAGATTTGCATCGTTCATCACTCTGGCAGATCTAAATCCCAGGCTTCCAGATTTCTTCGGTGAGCACAGCTTCTTCCAACTAAGTGGGTTTTCTTACCAGAGTTATTACCTCCCCATACAAAGCTCCTACATATACTGTCAATCTTATCACAAACCCTCAAGGAAATTCTCATGGTCTGCATAATATAGGTTAGAATTGAAGCTAAAGCCGATTAGGTCAAAGTAACTCTGCCTGCCAGAGAGAGATTACGAGCCTTCCACGTACTCAACCAACTCATCATCCTATCAATAATAAACTGAAAGTCCTCAGTTTTAGTACAGCCATGGAGGAGAGGAATACCCAAGTATTTTTCCAGGTTTGAAGTTAGTCGCAAACCTAAGACTTCACTCAGCGCCCTCTTACGACTGAAATTCATATTCTCAGAGAAGTAGACGCAAGACTTATCTGACTTTCTAACCAGAACACCGACAAAACAGCTCAAGAATACCGCGAGTTAACTCCACCTGCTCCATTGATGCTTTACCAAATAGAACGATATCATCAGCAAAACATAAATGTGACAGCTTCGGACCTCCCCTATTTAGAGTGATTGGCTCCCAGATATTATGCTTAACTGCCATTGTGATGATTTGTGATAGCCATTCGATACACAACACAAATAAGTAAGGTGACATGGGGTCACATTGTCGGATACCCCTAGAAGGAACGAAAAGGTCCCAAGGAGTCCCATGCCACAATAGATTCATGTTTGCAGACGAATAGCAACTCACTATCAAATCGGTCAGATTCCGCGGTAAACCTGCCTCCTGAAGAGTATTCTGGATAAATCTCCAATTCAACTTGTCATAAGATTTTTCAATATCTATCTTAATTGCCATATAACCAGAAGTCTCTTTCTTAGATTTCATAGAGTGTATAGCCTCCTGTGCCACTAAAATATTATCAACACTTTGCCTCCCGAGGACAAAACTGCACTGAGCAGGGCTTATGAGTTTGGACATGACTTCTTTCAACCTGTTGGATATAATTTTAGTAACTATCTTATAAGAGACGTTACACAATCCAATAGGTTGAAAGTGACTAAAATTCTCAGGAACCTCCCTCTTCGGAATCAGAGAAATATAAGTATTGTTAACCTTCTTTATTTCTTCATGATCCACAAATACCTTTTTCACCCAATCTTCAACAGAGGTCTTCACAAGGCTCCACTTGCTCTGGTAAAACATAGGGGGAAGACCGTCTGGTCCCGGGGCTTTCCAAGCTCCCATAGAAAAGATAGCCGCAGAGACTTCTTCCACTGCAACCATACGATCCAGGCGCCCAACCTCTTCGGACGTCAAAACAGGGAACAGACCGGAAGCTACTAACTTCTCATATGGCTGATCATCAGTATAAAGTGAAAGAAAGTGATTAATCCCCAATTACTGAAGCTGAACAGTGTCATCTACCCAATCACCGTGTTGGTTCTTAAGCATTGTCACTCTATTTCTACATCTTCTAGCAGTTGCCAAATTATGCAAGTAGGAGGTATTGCGATCCCCATAGTTTATCCACTTGCATCTTGAACATTGTTTTCAAAGTATCTCCTCTTGAATCAAAATTGCTTCTAGTTCTTTTCATAACTCAGTTTGGAGTTTCTCCAAAAAAGGATTCACTTCGAAACCAAATTTCAAGGATATACCATTCAGTCTGGCCAAAATTCTATTCTTTTTTCGATGAATATCACTAAAAACTTCCTTGTTCCAAACCTTTGCGGCTTCCATAAAATTAGCCACATTTTGGTCCAAAGAAGTTTCATCCTTCTAGTTCGTCTTTAACATAGAATTAAAGTTCTCATGAGTCAACCATGAAGCCAGAAACCGAAAGCGACGACAAGAGGATGCAGCAGTACTATCAACCCAAAGCTCTAGAAAAATTGGGACATGGTCTGATTTGAGTTTGGGAAGATGTTTCACCACGATGCTACTAAAGCGTTGGGACCAAGCTGCATTAGTTATATATCTATCCAACCGTCTTCTAATAATTCCTTTTTGCTAGGTAAACGGCTGACCTTTAAAGCCCAGGTCCTGCAACCCACACTCTAATAGGCAATCCGTAAAATGATCATGGTCTCTAGAGAGACCAGAGTTACCCCCTGTATCGGTAGCAGATAAGACACAGTTAAAGTCCCCTCCTACACACCACTCGCTAGTCAAATTATCAGCAATGCTTTTCAGACCTTTCCATAGACTAGTTCTCAGCCAAATTTGTGGGGAGCCATAAACAACCGTAAAGAGCCAAGGACTTTCCAAACCATATTCTAAGTTTCATGTGGACATATTGTCTATGAGACATAAGGACCTCAACATTCCAAAAATTTGAATTCCATAAAATCCATATGCCCCCTGAAAAAATCGACACCTTCTTCAAGAAACCAATCTGAGAAACCAAATCTCTTTGCAATCTTATTCGTCTTTGGACCCGATAGATGAGTTTTCAAAAGACACAACATATTACAATTGAAATTCCTACATAAATCTTTAACCAAAGTAGAAAAACCTTTGCTACTAACACCTCTATAGTTCCAAGTAATAATATTCATGGGAAAATAAAAACAAGGAATAGAAGAGACAACCAACCGAAGCAGCCTTAATCAAGTAGAGCAGGAAGCTGGTGTGGTATCCACCACCATCCTTACGGACTCATCCTCTGCTGCCAGGGAATCCGTATGATTCAGGCATAAGCTAAGAATTTGAGTTGATCCAGGATCCGGCAGGTTTGCAGTCGCCAGTACTTCTTCTTTCGCACTTCCCCTCATAAACTTTAGTGCTGCGAGAGCCTCCTTCGAGGGTTGATAAATCTGAGTGAAAGGCACGCCATCTAAGAACAGCGCTTCATCCCCCGCCACATACTTCATCTGCTTCATCAAATTTAAAGTCCTCCAGTACTCTGTATCTTTTCGCTCCAAGTTAACTTTAGAGACCCCCTCCACCACTTCTTTTCCTTTTACCAATGATTCCTCAGTGATCTTTGCTCCACCCTCCTTCTCACGAGAATCCCTCCCTTCTTGGGTTTTAGAAGTACCTTTCGGCCCAGCTAGCCGGCTCTTAGAGGAGGAGGTGTGTTTGGACAGCTCTAGCTTCTTAGTCTTTCCCGCTTGTACTAAGTGCTTATTTGATACGAAACCTTCTTTATGAACATGTGCTCCCCTATCGGACTCCTCTTGTCCTGCATATTCCAAAGATTGAAAATGCGAACTTGACCCAATTGGGTTGCCTGTCTGGATTGAGGTCCCGACATTACCGTTGCTTCGATTAAACCTGTGTTGGGATTTCTTAACCAACATCCACGGTCCAAACACTCCTGAAGATTCAGCTCTTGCCGTCAAATTTAAAATCCCCTAAGCCACGGGATTTTGTTCCAACACATTAGGCGAAGGTTGAGATGGATAAGGAACAATTAAATTTGAATTGTCTGCAATAACCGCCATTGTTGCATCTCGAGGATCCCCGAAGACCTTACCACCGTCCATTGTAGCTTCTCTGCTCTCCTTCTCTGGTTTTTGACTCTCTGGGCAACTATCAATTTTATGCCCAAACTTACCGCAACCAAAGTAGATAAGATGAAGACCTTCGTACTCTACCTTAAACTCCTTTCCGAGAACTTTAGTAGCTGGGACAAGCTGGTTTTGCAGATCCACCTCCATGTATAAGTGGGAAAACTTTCCCCTAGAGTGTATAGAAGTAGTTTGATCAATTTTTAACATTGTTCCAATCTTTTCACCTGCCCTCCATAAGAAGTGATAGATGTAGAGTTCAACCGGTAGCTCCAAAATTCTCACCCATACCGCTAATTTTTGCATCGCATCCTCTGACGGTTGAAACAACGGCCTCCATCTTTGTATTAACAGGTAGTGCCCTACTACCTGCCACGGGCCTTCAAAGAGCGCGTGTTTATAGTCACCTTCGTTGCCAAAACGCACCAGGAAGAACTCTCTGGTTAGATCAATCACCTTAACATCCCCATTCTTAGACCAAACACGTTGAACCCACGAGTCCATAGATCAAAATCCAATATTCTTACCGAGTACCTTGACAATAAGAGAAAGCTTCCATGGACAACACCATTTGTCATATTTTGCCAAACTCACCTCAACCTCTGGCTTTGGATTGAAGGGAGCTGCTTTGTCGGCACCGTCTTCAGAGACCTCCTCAACATATAGTCCTCCGCCACCATCTGAACAATTTCTTCCGGTGAAAGAGACGTTCCTGCACCTCCCATCAAGAGACTATCCTTATAAGAGACTTCGCATACTCTGCTTTTGCCGTTTGACTTCAGCTTTGACGAGGTCGCTCCTTTTTCAAAACCGGATGGTACCCTATGTTCCTTCTCCTGGCTACTCTTAAAACTTGGGGATCCATTCACAGGTTGCAGATCTATGTCTGCCGATCCTCCGTTCTCCTTCGCCTCTGCGTCTAGTAGCACTTCATCCCCGTTAGGTTTGACCTTCTTAGTGCTGCGGTTCATCAAGTCTTCCTCTTGGGAAGTCGTTTCGTCGGGCGCCGTCACTCTCTCACTCATTAGGGTTTTTAACCAATAACGATATGAATATTGTAATCACAAATATGTGAATTTATTAAGTGCTCTTCTTACATTCTAATTTAAAACAAAAAAAACAAAATCTCCCTTAATAACACTTAAATTCACTCCATATTCAAGTTGCATTCAAAACAACTGATAGAGTGAAAGAATATATTGAAAGTGAACAAAGAGGGCCAGTCAGTTAATCAAGTTTATCTAGCTGTTAAGTTTGTTAGGAGGTTAGTTAAGTCTGCTGATCTGGCATCTTCAGAAACTTCTAGTGTATGCTATATAAGTCTTGTACTGCTGTAAGTCTCAGTCAATGCAATGAAATCCTTCACTGTTCATATCACTCTTCTCTGAACTCTCTCTTCTCTCTCACTCATTTTCCTTGCTCTCACTCACCAGTCTCTGATTCCTTCATAGTATCAGAGCTGGTCTTCTAATGGAAAACGAAACCCTAACCATGACAGATTCAGGAAGCACCCACAGCTCAGCACAAACGGCGAGCTCACTAGGCTTTGTTGCAACCCCGATCTACATGAAGCTCGACAGCGACAACTTCTTGCAGTGGAAGAATCAGGTAGAGGCAATGATCGAAGGAAATGACCTATTGAACCACATCACTGGAGTTGGAATTCCGCATCAATTTCTTGAAAATGGCGACATTAATCCAGAATTTAAGAAATGGAAAAGGCAAGATGCCTTGCTTAAATCTTGGCTTTTGGCGGCAATGACGAAACCCTACACTACTCGGATGGTTGGTTGTGTATTCACCTATCAGATCTGGAACAGGTTAGAGACTCACTTTGCCTCTCAAATTAAGGCTAGAATTATGCAATTAAGGAACAAATTGAGCAACACTCGAATAGGATCCTCCGTAAACGAGTATGTACTGTCAATAAAAGGCACAATTGATGCGTTAGTGTCAGTAGGCGAGACAGTGAGTGAGAGCAACCATGTTAATGCACTCCTTCATGGCCTAACCGAAGAGTATGTGCCTTTGCTCACCTTACTGCTAACAAGATCGCAAGGTATTACAGTTGGAGAGTTAGAGGCTGTGCTTTTTGCCAATGAAAGTATGTTAGAAAGATTTAGAAAATCTTAGGTGAATCAAGTAGCTTATGCACATGTAGCACAATCCAGTTATACAAATCAAGAAAGCTTGCAAGAAAGCCCTCAGTATCAAGCTAACTGGACTCAAACAAGAAATTTTCGAGGAGGCTCCCGAGGCAGGGGAAGATTCAACAGAGGAGGAAGGCATCCCTCTGGTTTTAGAAAATAACAGCAATATGATGATAGGTTGAGAAATCAGAATTATGAAAGAACACAGAGTCAAAACTATGAAAGATCAAACTATGAGAGGCCTCAATGTCAACTATGCAACAAGATTGGCCACACAGCCAAAACTTGTTGGTACAGGTATGAAGAAGACTCACAGCCGCATGGAAGAAGCACCAACAAACCACACCAACTTGAACAACCAGAGGCTAATTACAGCACTGTGATAGCAAATCCAGCAACTCTCACTGATTCTGTTTGGTATCCGGACTCAGGTGCAACACGTCACATGACTCCCAACCCTCACAATGTAGCTGAAAAGGAGAATTATAACGATGCAGAACAAGTTGTTGTTGGCAATGGAACAAGTTTGAGCATTAATTCTGTTGGAAAAGCCTATTTTAAAACTGAATTGAGCTCTAAACATCTCATTATGCAGAAATTGTTGCTAGTACCCGATATAACTAAGAACCTATTAAGTGTGTATCAATTTTGTTGTGATAACAATGTTCTCTTTGAATTTCATTCTCATGGCTGATGTGTCAAATTCCAAGATTCTAAAGATTTGCTTTTGAATGGAACTCTTAAAAAAGGCATGTATAAGCTGTTGAATTTTCATCCTGTTCAAGCACCTGCTACACTGCTCAGTTCAATGGAGTCACATTCACAGTCAACTTTAGATCCATACATGTTGTGGCATTCTCGTCTTGGACATGCCTCACATAATATAGTCTCAAAAGTTTTACAGCATTGTAATTTTTCTTTTCCTACAAATAAGCCACTTTGTACCTCTTGTTGCATTGGCAAATCTCACTCTTTACCCTTTCCTGAGTCTCAAACAGTGTATAATGCTCCTTTAGAGCTTGTGTACTCTGACATTTGGGGTCCAACTCCAATGTCTGATTGCAATGGAAACAATTACTTTATAAACTTTATTGATTTATATTCTAGATTTACTTGGCTATATCTGATCAAAAGTAGAGCTCAATTAAAAACAGTTTTTGTGCATTTCCAACACATGGCTGAGCTTCAGCTTAATGCCAAACTTAAGGTTTTTTAGAGTGATAATGCTGTAGAGTATGTGAGTTTGTCCAAATTATTGCAGGAGCAGGGTGTTATTCACAGGTTTTCATGTCCACATGTCCACCAGCAAAATGGCACAGCTGAGAGGAAGCATAGGCACGTTGTGGAAATGGGGCTAACCATGCTCGCAGCAGCGTCTATGCCACTCAAGTTCTGGGGTGAAGCCTTCACTACAGCAGTCCAACTGATCAATATCTTGCCAACTCCAGTGCTGAATGGAGTATCCCCAACTAAAAAACAGTTCAACAAGAAGCCATCCTATGAAAACCTCAAGGTCTTTGGTTGCTTGTGTTTTCCTCACCTGAGGCCCTACAAATAAGCTTGACTTTATATCCTCACCAAGTGTATTTCTTGGTTATGGCACCTCTCATAAGGGTTACAAATGTCTCACAAATTCTGGAAAAGTGGTCATTACAAGATATGTTGTGTTTGATGAAGCCACATTCCTCTTCAAAGATCCTTCCTTCGGTTTCTATTGCCCACCCAGTCTCGAATCATCACCTGCTATTTCACAGCCACTACCATATATTTCTATTATCCCTCACCAAGCCAAGCAACTCTCCTCACAACTAACCTCAGCTTCTGCCTTGCCCATAACAACAGTCTCACCTACCATCCCATCTTCAACCCCAACACATAATCCATCTCCTATATTGCCTTCCCCCTCCTCGTCCCCAACCCTTTCCCACAGGGCCCCATCAGATGTCCGGATTCCAATTCTAATAGCTGATTTAGAAACAATTCCACCTTCTGTTTATGTTGTTAACACTCATCCAATGGTGACTAGAAGCAAGGCGGGTATTGTTAAGCCTCATGTTTTTGTTGCAAGTATGGAGCCAAGGTCTGTCAAGCAAGCATTAGATGACCCAAAGTAGAAGAGTGCCATGGAGTCTGAATTTGCAGCTCTTCTAAGGAATAATACCTGGTCCCTGGTTCCTCTCCCAGCCGGCAGGGAAGCTATTGGGAGCAAGTGGGTCTTTCACCTCAAGTACAATGCTGATGGAAGTCTTCAAAAGCACAAGGCCAGACTTGTTGCTCAGGGTTTCTCCCAAAGACCTGGGTTTGATTTTACAGAGACATATAGCCCTGTTGTCAAGCCAACATCCATCCGAGTCATACTGACCATTGCACTGGCAAATTCGTGGCCTATACGCCAATTAGACATGAATAATGCCTTTCTCCATGGTGAATTGCATGAAGATGTCTATATGAGACAGCCACAGGAATTCACTGTTGGTGATGGTTCATTGGTTTGCAAGCTTACCAAGGCTCTCTATGGGTTGAAGCAAGCCCCAAGAGCCTGGTATTTCAAGCTCTCTACTGCTCTTCGAGGTCTAGGGTTCATTGCCACCAAGTTTGATGTTTCGGTCTTTGTTCGGCACACTTCATCCTCTCTTGCTTATGTTCTCATTTATGTTGATGATATACTCATCACTGGTAGCTCAGAAAGCGAAATATCTGATGTTATTCAACGGCTGAACTCTGCCTTTGCTCTAAAGGACATGGGTCCTTTGCATTATTTCTTGGGAATTCAGGTTACTAAAACCAGTGATGGCGGACTGCTCCTGACACAGAGTAAATATGTTCAAGACCTGCTGCTCAAAGCAGGAATGTTAGGGTGCAAACCATGCCATACACCTTTGCCCTCCACCTTGAAAATTCAGGCCACAGGGGGAGCTGAGTTTGCAAACCCTCATATGTATCGCTCAGTGGTGGGGAGTCTGCAATATCTCACCATTACCAGACCTGAACTAGCATACAGTGTGAACAAAGTAGCACAATTTATGCAGCATCCACTAGAGACACATTGGAAGCTGGTCAAACGAATCCTCGATATGTTGGTGGCACTACAACCTATGGCTTGAAGATTGACAAAGCTTCACCCACTTCCTTGCTGACACTAAAAGCATATTGTGATTCCAACTGGGCAGGGGATCCCAATGATCGCAAATCAGTTGGAGGCTTCTGTGTCTATTTGGGCAGGAATTTAATATCGTGACAGTCTAAGAAACAAGGGGCAGTAGCCAGATCCAGCACAGAGGCTGAGTACAGGGCATTAGCAGACTTAGTTGCTGAACTAATCTAGATAAAAGGATTGTTAAGTGAGCCAAAGTGGAATGTTCCTGAAGCCCCATGGCTTATTGCGACAATCAGAGTGCAGTCTTGCTGGCAGCAAATCCCATTCTCCACTCAAAAACGAAACATTTTGAGATTGACTTGCACTTCGTAAGGGATTATGTGACAAGAAATGAGGTTCAGGTAAGTCATATACCAGGCTCAGCTCAGATTGCTGACACTCTCACCAAGGCTCTTCCATCAGCAGCGTTCCTTGATCTCAGAGGCAAACTCAAGGTGCAGAACTCTGAAGATTCAGCTCCCTTGAGTTTGAGGGGACATGATAGAGTGAAAGAAGATATTGAAAGTGAACAAAAAGGGCCAATCAGTTAATCAAGTTTATCTATCTGTTAAGTTTGTTAGGAGGTTAGTTAAGTCTGCTGATCTGGCATCTTAAGAAACTTCTAGTGTATGCTATATAAGTTTTGTACTGTTGTAAGTCTCAGTCAATGCAATAAAATCCTTCACTGTTTATATCACTCTTCTCTGATCTGAACTCTCTCTTCTCTCTCACTTATTCTCCTTGCTCTCACTTACCAGTCTCTGATTCCTTCACAACAAAAAAACCATAATTTCCTATTCTGTTCCATTATTCTGTTTCTTTGGTTAATCATTTTTGAATATGTTGTAACACTCCCACAATCATCTTTTCCCTGGCTCGTCCCTTTTTCCTTTTTCCCCCCTGATTTTGTCCGTGACTTTTTGATGTGTATGAGTGTATTTTATGATTTCATTAATCTTTTTTTATGTGCTTCGAGTTTTTTGGATAATTATTTATTTTTTACTTTTATCTGATTGGGATGTTATTTTTTTTAATGTGCTTTGGTTATAAAAGAAAAAAAATGAAGTTTAAACATATATTGATGACTTAAATTGAAATAGTGATGAAGAAAAAGAACTAACAACACGGTGTTAGTTGTTGATTTAACCGTAAAGATGAAAAAAAAAAATTTTGAATTCAACAGCATTCGCAAGTGAGATGCGGTTTTTATTTGAATATATGAAATGATTAGCTAAAAATGGTATAGAAAGAGTAAGGTGAGATGAGATATGGTTGTTTTTTCTTTTTAAAACATTATTATATCGTCGATCAAAGATTAATTAGTCTTATATATAGCCAATGAAAGGAAAATGGTTCAATATTAAAGGTAAACTGATATTTAACCTCAAATAAGTATTCAACACTGTCAATGGCAGTTACTGACTATAGGATGCTTAGCTTCCATTTTAATTAATTTGACTTTTGACTCTAAAATAAGTCTTACGATTGAATACTTACCACCAAATTAAAAATTGAGAAATCATAAAAATAGTGCCATTTTAGCTTAAAGGGTTGATGATTAATCTATATTTTTGAAATGAGAAATGTTAGGGAGTTAGTAGAATTTGTGATGTGTAATTATCAATTAGTCATTATCAATATTTTTAATGGTGTGAGATGACATCTAATGATATAAGATTACTCATTTTTTTTATGGTTAAGTGTTGGCCAAATTTTAATAAAAGTACTGGTTTTTTAAATTTTTTCTTTTAAAAAATAGAGAAGGAAAAAGTTGAAAAAGAATGACCGAGTCATATAGTAATTATCCTTAAAAAGTTATTGGATATTTTGAGAGAGAGAGAGAATAACTATTGGGAGGTCTGTGACAATGTTAAAGTAAAAAGAAAATAAAAACTTAAAGAAGCTATGGCTTATTCCCTATAAAATAAGTGACATTTTGTTTTGATTTCTATAAAAAGAATCTTTTATTATTCCCAAAAACCTCAAAAATTTTTATTTCAATAGTTCCATGAAATGCTAATATTGTATCTCTTGTCATATTAGCATTTTTTCAATGTGGTCGCCGGTTGGAGATATTCATTGTTGAGTAGGGTGGCTAATTTTTTTTAACTTTTTAGCATAATTGAGAAATGTGATAGTTAATTGTTGATTGAAAGGCTTAAAGTTTGAGAATTTTTTTAGTAAAGAGGGTAAATTAATCGAAAAACAAAGATTGTAACTAAAATTTTAAGTAGAGTGTGTATTTTATACGATGTTTAAAACAAACAATCTTTATTATTTATTCAATTTCATTTTTTACTGTAGTATTACTCAAAAAATTTTATTTCTTTTTTAAAATAAAAAAACTAAAAGTCACATATTAAAAACTTATTTAGCCCATGTATTATATATACTGAAAAATGTGTATGATTGTTGAAAGATGTTTTGTATGTGGGAGGCTCTGATGCATGCATGTTGGTGTGATGGATCTGCTTTGGAGAAGTGTACGTAGGTGCGTATTTGAAGATTTGCAGAAGTGCCTAACAGATACATACCGTGTACACCTAAAACTGTTTTAGTAGTGTCTTCTTTCCTCTATGATCCAATTCATCATATTATACACATATATATAACAGTCATGATCTTGGCATTATTATTTGTCCTTTTTAAATTTAATAATGCTTACCTAATATAGTAAGAAAACGCTTTATTCTTGGTTAATGGAAACCACTTTAATTTCAAATTGGTAGCCAGAATGCATGCAAGAGACAGTAGTGGACCTCCCTTGATATTCATATCAACTTAACTTTCTTGTCTTCATATCCAATAATCCCGTGCTCATTCGGTATTAGGTAAACTTAATTATTTGAATCTTTCAATCGCTATTGGACAATGGACACAACATACATAAAGGATATATATATAGAGAGAGAAAGAGAGAGAATTGTTGATGATTAATGGACCACATCTTCTCTTGGCAAGGCGCACTTTGGTGAAAATTAAATGGGATTATATAATTTGATAATGATAATTGCTAGAAATTAGTTTATTATTGTCGGATTTTAAAGATAGATTTTGACTGTTGACTGGCAAAATTTGTAATGAATTTTCATTGATAATGGCAGTGTGCGTGGTTAGAAAAATTATAAGTAATTTTTAAGAATTTTAAGATAGAAATATTATATATTTTTATGTTTGGTTTAAAGTTTAAAAGATTATTTTTAAATAAGTTTGATTTTAGAGAGTCAAAATATTATTATTTTATTTTATTTTAGAGAGTTAAAATATTATCATTTTAATTTCTACTTTCTCTTGGTTATATTTAATTTTTATTAGGGGTGTTCATCCCTATATCCGAATCTGATCTGAAAATTGTGGATATGAATTTGATTCGCAAGACTATTGGATTGGTGGATCGATCCGATTCGCATACTAATAGGATTAGATTGCGGATTTTGTGTAGGTATTCACGTATTCGCGTATCCGCAAAAATAAAGAAATAAATAAGTAAATATTCTTTTTTATGTTTTATTTCAACCAATAATTATCATATATATTGTATTATTTTAATTTATTATTTAAAAAAAATATGTTTAATATTATTTTAAGAGTAAATATATTTAATAATAGAAAAAATAAATTTTATTGATGTTTTTTTAGTAAAAATAAGGTTTTAAAAATATTTGTGTTTTGCGAATATATCTTATATCCGATTCGATTTGTAAATGTGCGGATCGGATCCAAACTTAAAAACGTGCGGATCGGATCTAAGCTTAAAAACTGCGGATATTAGATCCAATCTGATCCGATGATTTTAGTGCAGATCAGATCGAAATTTTGGTCATATCCGATCTGATCCGCGTTTACCCCTAATTCTTATGAGAATAGAATCTGAATAACAAAATAATACTTAAACTACACACATCCCAAGGTTGATTATGAAGTTGCGGATTTTGTATGTGTCATGAAAATGGTAAAAATTTATATACAGTTAATTTTACGTGAAGTTGATAAAAGGAAATTGTTAGATAAAAATTTAATCAAATTATTCAAATTATTTAACGGTTCTTAGCTATCAATTTTATGTAAATTAACTGTAGTTAAATTTTCATCCATAAAAATTGATATTAAAATAACAATAACACCGTTAAAACAAGTAAACCAAAAATGATTAAAGAAATGGAAATCAATGGAATAAAAGAGTTTTGGTTTTCGGATAATTCCTAAGATTATCTATCCTGGTCTATATAAGTTGTGTTAATGTGAAAGAATGAATTATTTTAATAAGTCAACCATCAATAGTGTGAAAAAGTCTATTGAAATTTACTAACTAGATTAATAATGTCCCATCAACCAATTAACCATTAATAGTCTGAAAAGTCAGTTGAAGTTATACTAGTTAAGTCAGTGTAAGACCCAACCCCTTTGATGAAAAAAAGTTATGCAAGATATTAATGTAATTAGAGTGAAGTTGTCCTAATAAATTAACAACAATAATGTGAAAAGTCTATCAGAGTTAGTTTCTTAACCTAATAATTAACAAAGTCCTAATCGGATGACCATCAATAACGGGAAAAGTTAGTTAGAGTCATGTTAATTCAATTACCCCGGCCCAATTATCATTAATCATGAAATACAATTAAACTCAAGATTTTTCTAAATCTTATACCTTAAGTCGAAATAAGAAAAATAAAATTTAACATTGCAATATATAAAAATATAATTCTAAATTTACTAAAATGGTAAGGAAAGTAAAAATTACTCAATCAAACATAAATTCAAGGCAAAGAAAAAGTAAACATTCATGAAATTCTTCAAATAAGTTTCACTTGACACAAGAATTCATAAACATTGAATAAAGTAAAAATGAAGAACAATTGCAAACAAATTAAACTAGAAGCTTAAAGGAAATGAGTTTTGCAACTTGAATCTTGCAAAAAATTAAACAACTTCCATGCAATAACTCTAACTTAGAAGACTAAACCCTAATGATTGAAATAAAAATTTTATGAGCAGGGAGTGTTTTTCTCACTAACTATCCTAAAATTAATATAAAACTAAACTAATAATGAGTGAATACTTCAATCTCCATTGCCTCTTAATCCGTTTTTTCCTTCAGTTTCAATCTTCCTAAAATTAATCTTTAGCAGAAAATTCTCTTAAAATCACTGTGAACTGAAAAATGTGATAAGCATAAACGTTATAAATCTTAGACTCTTTTTCAACTACTCAAAATTTTCTTCAATTCGATCACTAATAACCAATGTCATGTATTTTGTTAACCAATGTCATGTATTTTGTTAGAGAATCATTAGAGAATCATTAGAATCATTTTAGATCAGTTAGTATCGTTTATATTTATATGACATATTTGTATATTAATTGTAGGATTCTATACTTTTATTACTTTGATTCATTTGGCACCTATATATACCCCTTGTACATTGTACTTTTCATCAACCTGAATAATACACAGAAACACTTTTCTCAGATTTCTCTCTTGTTTCTAACATGGTATCAAGAGCTTAGGTTATTTTTTTTCAGAAACAATTGGTTTCTACCTCCTTTATCTTGTTTCACCGGCAGTACTTTGTCCTCCGTTTTCGACTTCTTCCTGACGCCTTGGTTCGTCACTACCGCCACCTTACTCGTTGCAAGCTTTCTAACGCTGCCTACCGCCGCCGGACGCGCCCTCACGCGTCGCCAGAAGTTCGTCACCGCTTCAGGTTCTCTCTCCCCAGACGCCATCCAGAACCCTTGGATCCACGCCCAAGATCAATGGTCCCAGATAGCGCCACGTGTCGTCGCCAGCACCCACGTGAATCTACCCAGACTGCGTCCGACCCGACCCGGACCGACCCGCTGCCAGCTCCGTGCTCGCGTCAGCGCTGACGCGTCTCATTCCTCCTATCGCGTGTTGCCACGTGTCTTGCTCTGCTGACGAAGCAGCTGACGTGGCATCTGATGTGGCTGCTGATGTGTCAGACAGTGGGACCCTCCCTAAGATTTTTTGGTGAGCTCTTTCCGATTTTGCCATCTATTTCCTCATTTTCTACTTCAAAATTGCAGTTTTCTCTCCTCTCCTTGATCTCTGTGACTACTATTATGGAAAAGTCAGATGTTTTTGCTGCCACAGACAGAAAAGGTACCTTCTGTCGCAACTGTAACCGTTTCGGGCACCCGTTCTCCGGCTGTTCCTCTGTTGAATGTCGCACATACCACTAGAAAGGTCATATTAGCTACAATTGTGCACAACTGTTTTGCCATTATTGCAAGCTCTCGGGACATTTGATTACTACCTGTCCTACTCACCCACCACGTCCTGCGCTTGCTTCTACTGTTAATACTACTCTTGAATCTACCACCACTGCTCCTCTTAACTCGTCTCCTGTCTCTCTATCTGATATTGCGTCTCTTCTTCAACGTCTTCTCTCCCTTTCTGGTAATACCCCTGATACTCTTTCGACCCCTCCAGGTAATTCTAAATGGTATTTTGACTCGGGATGCTTTAATCACATGTCTCCATTACGTAATCTCTTCTCGTCTCTGTTTACCACTACAAATGGACCTTCTGTCAATACTGCAAATGGTTCCCTCTTGCACGCAACACACAAGGGTTCTATATCCCAGTCGACTCTTAATCTTCCTGATACTTATTATATTCCCAAATTAAACTTTAATCTTATTTCTGTTGGTCAACTTGTTGATCTGGGTTTTGAAGTCACTTTTTCTGTTTCTGGTTGTCATGTACAGGATCCTCGGACGGGACAAATCATCGGGATTGGACGTAAGGTCCGAAGGTTGTTTGAACTCGAGAATCTTCATATTCCTCCTGTATCAAATCTCTGTGCTACTTCTTCTCCCTCTACCCTTCACTTATGGCATCAACGTCTTGCCCACACCTCCTTAAGAAAATTGCGTCCTCTTGTGTATCAGGGTGTTTTAGGTCAGGTTCCAAATGAATCTTTTGATTGCATTTCTTGCCAAACTGCCAAACAACTTGCTTTATCTTTTCATAATAATTCATCTCTTGCTTGTTCTCCTTTTGATCTCATTCACTCTGATGTTTGGGGCCCCGCTTCCACTGCCTCTATGGGCGGAGCTCGATACTTTGTCACTTTCATTGATGATTATTCTCGTTTTACTTGGGTTTATTTGATGACTAATCACCATGAGTTACCTCATATCTATATCAACTTTGCTACTATGATTAAAACTCAGTTTTCCAAGGTCATTAAGGCTTTCAGACGTGATAATGCTTTGGAATACCGTGATTCCAAACTCTTAACCTTTCTTGCAGAACAGGGTACTTTGTCTGAGTTTTCTTGTCCTGGTACGTCTCAACAAAATGGTAGAGCTGAATGCAAATACCGTCACATTCTTGACTCCGTCCGTGCAATGCTCCTTTCTTCTTCGTGTCCTGAGCGTACTTGGGGTGAAGCTGTTCTTACTACTGTCCATGTTATCAATAGACTCCATTCTTCTGTTCTTGGTAATGTTACTCCTTTTGAGCGTCTTTATCATACCTCCCCAGATTATAGTTCTCTTCGAGTTTTCGGTTGTGTATGTTTTGTTCTTCTTCAGCCTCATGAACATAGTAAACTTGAACCTCGGGCTCGTATGTGTTGTTCACTTGGTTATGGCACTAAACACAAGTGTTATCGTTGTTGGGATCCTCTCTCTAAACGTGTCCATATATCTCGTCATGTTGTCTTCTGGGAGCATCACTTGTTTTCTCGGTTCTCATCCTTTGGGTCAATTCCTCCTACTTAGTCATCTTTGTTTACTAACCCCAATGTTGATCTTTTTCCTAGTGATAATTCTACAGATTCTATCTCGAGTGACCCTCCACAGCCTCCTGTTCTTCCGCCTTCTCCATCTCCCAATGATTCCAAACTGGACAATGATCTTGCTCATACTGTCATGCCTCCTCCTCCCGCTCGTTCTTCTAGGGTAACGAATCCACCTCCTCATCTTCTTGATTATCATTGTTTTTCTACTATCCTTCATCAACATGAACCTAAGTCATTCAGAGAAGCCTCCACAAATCCACATTGGCAACAAGCAATGTAGGAAGAAATACAGGCACTTGAAAAGGCACACACTTGGGATTTGGTTGATCCTCCTTCTGCTCAGGAAGTTGTGGGCAGCAGATGGGTATACAAGATCAAGACTCGCTCTGATGGTTCTATTGACTGTTATAAGGCACGATTGGTTGCTCAGGGTTGCACGCAAGAGTATGGTATTGACTATGAAGAGACTTTTGCTCCTGTTGCTTGTCTCACATCTGTTCGAGCTCTTCTTGCCATTGCTGTGGTCAAAAAATGGTCTCTCAATCAGATGGATGTGAAGAATGCATTTCTTAATGGAGATTTGAAACAGCAGGTCTATATGAAACCCCCCTCCGGGTTATCCTTGTCCCTCTGGCAAAGTTTGTCTCCTTCGCAAGGCACTCTATGGGCTTAAGCAAACTCTTCGTGAATGGTTTGACAAGTTCAGCACTACTATATACAGTCTTGGTTTCACTTGCAGTCCTCATGAGCATGCTCTCTTTATTCGTAAAAGTGAACGTGGAGTCGTTCTTCTGCTTCTGTATGTTGATGACATGATCATTACTGGAGATGATGCTGATGGTATCTCTGATTTCAAGGCATCCCTTCAGCGTACTTTTGAGATGAAAGATCTTAGTTCTCTCAACTATTTTCTTGGTCTAGAAGTCATATCCACCAATGATGGCATCTATCTCTCTCAGTCTAAATATGCTTCAGATCTCTTTGCTCGAGCCGGAATTACGGATAGTCGCACTGAGTCTACTCCTCTTGAGCCTAATGTTCGATTTACTCCTATGGATGGCACTGTTTTGGATAATCCTACTCTCTATCAACAGCTAGTTGGAGGACTCGTCTACTTAACTATCACCCGACCAGACATCGCCTATCCAGTTCATGTACTTAGCCAGTTCTTGTCATCTCCTCGAACTACTCACTATGCGGCAGTTCTTCACATTCTTCGCTACATCAAAGGCACTCTATTTCATGGCCTTTATTTTTCTACCCATTCCTCTTTGTGCCTTCAGACGTACTCCGATGTTGATTGGGCTGGTGATCCCACTGATCGTCGTTCTACTACTGGTTACTGTTTGTTTCTTGGCGATGCTCTCATTTCTTGGCGTGCTTAGAAGCAAACGTTCACTGCTCGATCAAGTACAGAAGCTGAGTACCGTGCCCTCGCTGACACCACTGCTGAGGTTATCTCCATTCGTTGGCTTCTCGAAGATTTGGGTGCTCCTCAGTCGTCTCCTACTGATGTTTTTTATGACAACCGCAGTGCTATTCAAATTGCCCATAATGATGTCTTTCATGAACGCACCAAACACATTGAGATTGATTGTCACTTTGTTCGGCAACGTATCCTTATTGATGATGTTCGTCTCATTGCTGTTGGTACACTAGATCAGACTGCTGATATCTTCACGAAAGCTCATCACCCGACTCATTTCCGGACTTTGTTATCCAAACTCAAGATGGTATCCTTAGCTCCCACTTGAGTTTGAAGGGGGATGTTAGAGAATCATTAGAGAATCATTAAAATCATTTTAGATCAGTTAGTATCGTTTATATTTATATGGCATATCTGTATATTAATTGTAGGATTTTATACTTTTATTTCTTTGATTCTTCTGACACCTATATATACCCGTTGTACATTGTACTTTCCATCAACCTGAATAATACACAGAAACACTTTTCTCAGATTTCTCTCTTGTTTCTACCATATTTCAACACAAAAACTTAAAAGAAAATTTATTATAAATACAAGTTGAATATCAAATCAATTATACTCAAATTAAAAGTAAAATCTATACAATATATCAATTATTATTGTAATTGAAAGAGAAAATACAAAATTAATTAAAATTGTATAAAAAATAACAATATGCAATTATTACTCAATAAATAGATTCTATCATCAGCGACTTCAAGTAAAGAAAATATATCTAATTATAATTTTTAACAATTTTATTAGGTAAATGATGAGAGATGTGAATAACATAAATAACGAACTGTATTTTAGACTTACTAATTATTAAAAATAAGGATTAT
The DNA here is from genome assembly GCF_003086295.3 of Arachis hypogaea. Taxonomy (NCBI): domain Eukaryota; kingdom Viridiplantae; phylum Streptophyta; class Magnoliopsida; order Fabales; family Fabaceae; genus Arachis; species Arachis hypogaea. The sequence continues at coordinate 129,197,207 of NC_092054.1, read as the reverse complement.
ATTTAATTAATTTAAAATTTAATTTTTAAAATTAAAATTAATTTTATTTTTTAATTTATTATTTAGATCGTTTAAAAAAAACATTCTTCTCCTGTATTTTCTCTTTTTAATTTATTAAATATTTAAACGATGTAAAACTCCCTTTAGTTTTGGTTATGTTAGGTAAGCTAAGGTCATCTTTAAAAACAATAAATAAGTTTTGTCTCATTAGGCGACATTAATTATGAGTCAAACAGTATTAGAATACTCTCGATTGTAAACAATATTGATATTTAAGTCAAACAGTACATTTAAATATTTTTTACAATTTCGTCTAAAGATAATATTATAAAATTAATATTTTTTTAAGTTAATATCAATTAATATTTTAAAAATTATTTTACTTATCTTAAATTTTAAATAATAAATTATAAATTTAAATTTTAAAATTAGTTAATTTTCATTCACTAAAAATTAATTTTTTATCTTTTTCTATAATTTTATATATTTTTATTTAATTTAACTAACTACCTCAAACTATATATAAAATTAACATGTCTAAGAATATTAATAGAAAATTAGTAGGTTTTATGATTTATAATTATTAATTAATTATTATTAATATTTTTAATAATATAAAATTATATTTAATAATATAAAATTATTTTTTTAATTAAATTACTAATCAAATTTTAATAAAATTATTCGCCCTAGACTGTCTCTGAACGAGTATTTAATTCACTCCTTATTACTACAACCTCTACTTAAAAGTCTTTTTAGGCATATCCAAATAAGGTGAGCTAGATCCTTATAACAACTAGCATTACCCCTCTCTCTTTCTCTCCTTATAACAACTAGCAGTCTAGCATTTCCTCTCTCTCTCTCTCTCTCTCTCTCTCTCTCTCTCACGCACTTATTCTCAATTTTAGTGTGCTCACTCATCCATCAACATTTAACTTATCTTCTTAGTTGACCACACATAGGTTATATGTCATGTTCAGCTAGCATGCATATATAAGATGACTTGCAATTTATTATTTCTTGTATTTTTGTCATACCCTATACCCTACCGTACCCTAGGTAGTCTCGTGTAAATTAGCTAGAAAGGAATTTAATCAAGAACAGGATTCTATAATCAACATGCATTAAGAATCACATGCTGTCCAAGTGCGTATATATATAGCTGCATGCTCTATGCTTCTTGCGCAAGAAGTAATTGTCACAATAACTTTGTGCAAGAGAGACACTATCATATATATTATCATCATAGTATTATATCATTCATCACTATAACTATACATGGAACATAAAAAATCATGTCTCTTGAGTGTGTGCAAAGAATTCAAGCCACACATTCTCATGTTCTTGGCCCAGGTGGGTTGTGCCTTGGTATATTTCATCACTGAAGCTTCCTTCAATCATGGGATGAGTCCTTTTCTATATGTTACTTATCGCTATTTTGTGGCTGCTCTTGTCATGTTCCCCTTTGCATATTTTCTCGAGAGGTATACATTTTCTACATGTTACTATATGTCAGTTACTAGTTTGATACTTTGATTTGCTGTGTACATGTATTTAATACCGTTAGAGATATAATTATTTATATATTTTTTATTATTGATTTTTGAGAGAAGTTATTTTATGGTATTAGAATTTGTATGACTCAAACAAAATTTCATGAGAAATTTATGAGATTTTTCTTTGAGGCATATGTATTTGTATATTTGAATTGAATCTTGGTATATGTTCAAAGACAGACTAGAATATATCCTTTATTTGATCTTGTTCAATATATATCAAATTAATAAATATTAATATCATACCAGATAATAGCACGTGTTTGTGGAAGAACTATGTTATTTGATTCACTTCTTATATACATTAGTAAAAGTTTTATACTATATTATGTTCTCTTTCTGTTTTTTATACCTTATGAAACTGACTAACACACCTTTGTTCCTGTTTAAACAGAAAACAACGACCAAAGCTCACATTTGCTTTGTTCATGGAAATTTTTGTGCTTTCCTTGGTTGGGTAAGGACAAACAAAATCCAACAAAAAATTCTTTATTAATAAAAAATATAAAATTATATTCATATACACAAAAGAAATTAGTTATTAAATTAGTTATTAATATAAATTATATATTAAAAATAAGTTAAGTAATATATATTTTATACACAAATATATAATAATTAATTTTTCGTTTGCATATAGTAATTTTTAAAACAAAAATATGTTTTTTTTTGTAATATTTAAATATGGTCTTGGGTATTGACATTTATGTTTATTTATGCAAAATAATCTCAGGATCAGTGTGCCAATCAACATGTATTTTGCAAGCTTGCAATACACTTCTCCAACCCTAGTTGCTTCCATGTTCAACATCGTAGCTTCCCTTACCTTCATTATTGCTGTAGCACTCAGGTTAATTTTCTAAAAAAGATTTCCATATACCCAAGACTTATTTTAATTTGTTCTGTTTACATATAATGAATTAAACGCAGGTACGAAGCTCTTGATATTGGAGACCCTCACGGAATAGCAAAAGTTATAGGGACATTGATATCCTTAGGAGGTGTAATGACGATGACACTGTACAAAGGACCACCGATGAGGAATTTGTGGGGTCCACTAATCCATATTCAAGGGAAAAATGGTGGCACCGAAGAGAACTGGTTAAAGGGTTCACTTCTTGCAGTTACAAGTTGTGTTTCATTATCTGTCTGGTATATTATGCAGGTTAGTTGGTTTGTTTTCACCATTATTCCATGCAACGTAACTGTCATGACGGATTTCACTTAATTCGAGCTGTTCATGTTTTTTGTGTGATTTGAAAATGATTAGTTGTAGGAAGATATGACTTGGAAGGCACCTAGCTATTTGCCATCAATGATGAATGACAGACACCATTATTCATTTGTTTATTGTGCACACACTCTTTGGCTCCACACTCCACTCAGCACATACTCTTTCAAATTGGAAATACTGTTTCATACTACCAACCTCCTTTTTTTGTTAAATTATTGTATTATAATATATATAATTAGAATGAGATAAGAAAATAATTTTTAATTGGTTAATAATATTAATTAATTTTTTTAGAATTTAGAATTTAAGATTTAGGATATAAAATACAAGATAAAAAATATAATTTGAAAGAAAATTGGTGACTAAAAAAGTTAAAGTCCTAGTTGAACTAACTTATATAATTAATGATTTTATTTTAGACGTAAATTTTGAATGTGTATGAAGTATTGTCCTTTATTTTAATTTGGATTAATAACTTCTAAATACAATTTTTAGAAAATATAATAAAGTGCACTGTTTTAAACTATTTATATTTTTAGTTAATAGTTTTATTTAATTAATTAATTAATAATAATAATTTATGTCTAAAATAAATATATCTTTTGGTATACAAACAACATTATATTATTTGCAAAATGAGCTAGAATAATAAATAAAATATAAACTAATTAGATATATCCCCTTTCTATTTCTGGAAGAGTAAAAAGACCATAAATGGAAACAAGATGTGTTATATGCGTGTCTCAAGTGACCAACACATCATTTTATGTGTCACTGCTGTACCTTATTACCTTATTTTATTTCCCCTTTCTTTCATTCTTTGTTATTTTTCCTATTGATCTTTGTGGGAGAAGGTTGCGGAACGTAACTAACCAATAGGATAAGTACGCATGCAATGAGAAAGGCCAGTATGTTGGGAGATTAGACAGAGTAGACCAAAAAAAAATGGTTGTCTCGTAGAGATATCTATGAATGCGACACGCGGGTATCTAATTTTTATTAAAGTAACACGGAAAATCTAATCACAAAAGAACAAAACATAGGAGATCGATATTTTCCCCTCTAAATGTGGAGAGATAAGAAAAAATCTTGTGCTTATTATAATTCTAACCTGATGTAATTAACTAAGGAAAAGTATAGAATCAATACTATTTTTGAATAATGTGTAAATAATGTAAATTAATAAATTTAAAAGAATAAATTAATTTTAAATTTAATTAATAACATTAAATTAAAGTATAATGTATTTTTATTTAATTAATAATTATTCATATTATTTAACATAGTCATTATTTAGCTAGCACTCTCCATTAACTAATTCAAGTTATGGAATTATTTCAGGCATCCACTTTGAAAAGGTACCCAGCTCAACTGTCGCTAACTTCGTGGATGTGCTTTGTTGGAGCAGTGCAATCAGCTGTTTTCACAGCAATTGTACAACATGATCCTTCAGCATGGTTCATCGGCTTCAACATCGATTTGTGGTCCACGTTATATGGAGTAAGTGTTTCATAAAATTAACGGTTTTACTAATTACTTTTTAATAATCATTAACTAATTATAATTTGAAATTGAATAAACCTTAATTTTAAAAGTTAGTTTATTATGGGATGAGGAATATTTCATATTATTTATAAGTTAGATGTGGATAAATTATTTTTATGTACGTCCTTTTACTTTTAATATTAAAAGTGATCCATAAAAATTGAAAAAAAAAATAAAACCTACATGTTTTATTCTATAAAAATATGTAAAAAAATGCAAAGAAAAAATAGTAAATATATATATATATATATATATATATATATATATATATAATTTTTGTAAGAAATAACTATAAAATAGATAATTTAATAGATAGTTAATCGTACTGTTTCTCTTATTATATTCATACATATATGTTTGAATTGTTTTATGAATGTTACGTTTTATTGGCTAAAAAATATGCCACAAAGATAGTCATCACTTTTATCTTAATGAAAACAAATGATCTTTTATTATAATTTATAAAATTGGTATACAAATTATATGAAATTTTAAAATTGATGCAGCATGCATGTTGGCAGTACAAATTCCTTGCCTCCTAGAAGATAAAATAGAGAATATTTATGTGTTATTGTAAATGGCAGGGAATTGTGGTGTCTGGATTGGTCATATATGTTCAGCTATGGTGCACTGAGAAAAAAGGGCCAGTCTTTGTCACAATGACTACCCCACTTTGTACCGTGCTTGTGGCAATTCTAGCATACTTCGTCTTTGGTGAGAAACTTTATTTGGGCAGGTATAATAATTAACTTGAATAACTAATTAATTAACTATCCTTCAATAATGCTAATTAATTATTATTATTATTCTGAAATTAATCTTCAGCATCATTGGCGCATGTTTTGTCATCGTTGGTCTGTATTTGCTGTTGTGGGGTAAAGAAGGTGACCAACAAGTTCACACTATCACCAACGATACATCAAAGTGCAACGGTGAAGACCCAGTAGAATTATGCAAAATTTGATCGATAAATTAAATTCTTCTGGAAAGGAATAAGTGCATATTTTAGTGGGATGAGAATAAAATGGGATAAGCTATGAAGATAGTATAATGTGAGTGGTTTTAATTTGTGTAACACTTCTATATTAGATATACTTACTGACCTTTTTTTCTTTATTGTTCTTTTTGACTCGTCATCAATGTATTGAGTCAAATTCTATATTGTCAAATGAGTGTTGTAACTTTTTCTTTCATGTGGATCCAAGTATTTTACTTCAAGATTTTGTGCCATGTTTTCTATTTATATATCATAGTTTAATTTAAAGACCATTGAAGATATATATCTACAAACAAAAAATTATAGGCCCACACAATTTTAGCCCTAATGTTAGAAAAACAATAATCTAAAATTATTTTATTTAATTTAATATCTATAATTACCATTGTATTAATTTTTATTATCGCAGGGACTTAATTGAAATTAGACACTATGATGATGGCTGTTCGGTTGCACTTGCAACTTGTGATGTCATTAGAATAGTCGGTTTAGAGGGAAATGATCCAGAATTTTCACGAGTACTAGCAGAAATCCTCCCTCTATTACGACCATTACCACAACCACTAAGTTGATCCGCAACTCCTCTTCTACTTGTCGTCATATCTGCAAAGAACATACCAGTTAAAAATGTGCTAAACATATTCACAACATCATTTAAAATGCTTAATAAAAATAAACTACGTTAAACTTAATTAAAAAATACATTAACAATTAAATCAAATATAACAAAAGAGGTAAGTAAACATTCTAATTTCACAAACATTTAGCAATATATATTACTACATGTATAATTTTGTCAGTATGCAAATAAAAAATTATCCGTAAGTCATTTAAAATGATCCATTTTTTATTTTTTTTAATTTATTGTCATTTTTCACTCATAAAACACATTAAAAATATTATATAATTAATTTCACCGACTATGGGCATAAAATAAAGAACTACTAGAATGATAGAGAATTATTATTTAATTAAAAAGATAAAATTAGTTTAACAAAAAAATGACCCGTATAAAAGTAAGTTTAATCAACTTCACAAATTTAGTAATATGCCTATTTGAACAGAATAACTTGAACTATGTGAAATATATGCCTTTAAGTTTGAGCATCACCAATTTACTAAATTCAATTCCAATTCAAAACCAACAGCACAACAACAAAAATATCACATCATTACAGCATTAGAACTCACAAAAGTCTTAAACATAATCTAATCCTATCTTAACCACATAAATTCATTAAATAGAAAAATTCTTTCTAACTAAATCATAATACTAATTAATAACTAAAACCTAAATTAATCCTAATTTAAAACAAAAACAAAAATTTTTTTACCGGAGAATGCAGACACATAGGTAGATGGGAGAATGTTGGTAGCGGCTGGCAGAATTGGATGACGGCGAGAGGGAGAGGGACTGCCGGAGAAGATACAACGGTAGGGCCGACATGCGGCGGGGCTGATAGAGTGGCATGGAGGAAGAGGGTTAGAGAGAGAGTAGAAGAAAAAAGGGGAGAGAGACGAATTAAGGAGGCGACAGCGGGACTGATAGAGAGGCAGGGAGGGAGAGGATTAGAGAGAGAGAGACTGGGAGAAGAAAAGGTAAAGAGAGACAGATTCAAAATGAAGGAGGAGAGCATTTGCGCTTCGAATTTAGGAAAAAATTACCATTGGAAATCTGATGGTAAATTATTGCGGGTCACCAAAATATAGCGTTTTCGCTAAATGGGTTTACCGTCGGATAAATCTGATACTAACTTACGCACCTATTTTTTTTGTTTCCCTCCAATTATTACCGATGAATTTACCGTCGGAAATGTAAATCTGCTAGTAATTATTTAACCTGACAAATTCGACGCCTTCACTGCTAGTAAATCCGCCGCTACTCTGCGACGCTAAATTCGATGATAAATCCGATGGTACTCAGCATTTTTCTTGTAGTGAGTGAGATTAATAACAAAGTGAGTGATACACTCTTGTAAAACAGTGAGTGAGATTAATAACAAAGTGACTTTGTCCTTGAATGATTGAATATTCAGTATATAAGACTCTTTTTCTTTTCCTTTTCATCACATCACAAATTTTTTCATGGTATCTAGAGCTTTAGGTTTTTGATCCATAACTCTTCTATCCACTATTATTGCTAATTTGAAAACCCTCCTCGATCCCATTCCAGATAAACTCCATACAAGAATTTTGTGACTTGAGTTATTCACCATTAGAGGGCAAAACCTCCAAGATCATATACTTCCAAATAAAACTCCTCAAGAATTTACCACATCTGAAGCAAAGGCTGCTAATATAGTTTCTCCTATCTACTCGGAATGAATGCTTCAAGATTACAATCTCAGCTCATGGCTCATTGTCTCTGTTGATGTTGCATTTAAAAATCGCTTAGTTCAGTGCAAAACTGCTTATAAAATTTGGAAAAGAATTCAATAATATTTCATCTCATCCACTAAGACAACCATCAATTAATTAAAGTCTGAATTAAAGGGGTTCAAAAAACTCAATCTCACTGCTATAGAATATATAGAGAAGATCAACATCTTGTTAATTCCTTACTTGCTATAGGTTGTACCATTACTATTGAAGACCATGTGGCTGAAATCTGTGAGGGTCTCCCTGAAGAATTCTCAAATTGCAATACTACTATTCAAGCTAAACCTGAATTATACACAATTGAAAAAATTGAAGCAATGATGATGCTCTCGAAAACATGCTTAAAAGATTTAAATAGTATTATTTAAATCTTGCTCAAGCAAATATGGCTCAAACCAATCTTAATAATTCAAGATTTGTTACTAGAGGAGCTGGTGGTAGAAGAGGTTATCAAAGAGGGCATTTTGGTAGAGGAGGCAAAAGATCTTGACAATTGAATGCTAGGCCAAGTCAATTATGCAGTAGACTTGATTAGTAAGCTTTATAATACTTTTTCGGGTTTGATAAAAACTTCAATGGCTCTGCCTCTAATTCTCTTTAATTCTCCAATACCTCTTTCCAATCAACAAGACCATCCCGCCACCATCATCTTTTCATCAACCATCTTCTTAAGTGGCTATTCCATCATCTTCATCTTTTAATCCAGCAAGCTCTTATTTGACAACACCATCTACAATTTCAAACTCATCTTGATATCCAGACTCAAAAGCAAGTCATCATCTCACCAATGACGCTTCTACAGTTCTACTCTAATTTTTGCATCTGATTACATTGATCTGGACCATTGTTCATATCAAATAGTTCAGCTCTTCCTATATCTCATTATGGGAATTCAATTTTGACTAATAATTCAAATGACATGCAATTCTTGCTTAAGAATATACTATGCATATCTAATCTTGTTAAAAATTTGAAAAGTGTTTCAAAATTTTGTTTTTATAACAATATTTTTTTTTAATTTCACCCCTTTCATTGTTTTGTGAAGTCACATGTTTGGGAGATTTATTTTCAAAGGCTACTTAGAAATAGTCTCTACGTCTTTGATAACATTTAAGTTCCTAGTTTTACTACTTCATTACTAAATTTTTATACTTTTTTTACACATTGTAAAGCTACTAATGCTATATGATACAAATGTTTTAGGGAATAGCAACTATTACCTCAAGATCTAGATACCAATATTATATTAGTATGGTAGATGCTTATACAAGATATACATGTTTATATTTATTTCATGCGAAATTTCAAGTTTTTCAAGTTTTCGTGCAATACAAGGCAATAACGGAAAAATAAATTGGTGTTGTTTTAAAGGTAATTTAGACTGACAATGCAAAGACTTTCTTTCCTCATCCTTCAAAAATTTTCTTCAAACTCATGGCATTGATCATCGTCTATCTTGCCTTTATACTCACCAACAACAAGGCGTTATTGAGTGTAAATACAGACACTTTATAGAGACTAATATCACTTTTTTAGCAACTGCACACATGCCATTTTACACACTGGGAGGATGTTTTTCTTCAAGCAACATATATAATCAGCAAACTTTCCACTAGAGTTTAAATTTCAAAACTCCTTATGAGATGTTACACCATCAAAACCTAAATTACTCTACCTTTCTTGAGTCTAGATGTGCTTGTTGTCCTCATCTCAAACCTTGCAATCCTATTAAGTTTGATGACAAGTCTTACAAATGTGTTTATCTTAGTTTTGCTCCTCAATAAAAAATATTCAAGTGCTTAAGCCTGAATGGAAAAATTTACATTACAAGAAATATAACTTTTTATGAGCAAGATTTTTCCTTCTCTACCCTTTTTCCTTCCACAAGATTCTAAAAATTCTTTCAATGAATCAGTCTTGCTATGCCTTGTGTAGCAAAAAGGATAAACCTTCAGCACAGAATAAAAAAAAGATAGGGAGATAGGGGATCACCTTGACGTATACCCCTATTTGGTCTAAAAAAATCAAACGGTTGACCTTTCACAACAATAGAGTAAAAAACAGTAGTCACCAATTCCTTGGTCTAGTTAATCCACTTTAAACCGAAACCCAATTTCTCCATAATATACCACAGAAAGTGCCATTCAACTCTATCATACGCTTTACTCATATCAAGTTTTATAGCCATTTCAAACTCAGAGCCTCTCTTCTTGCATTTCAAATAGTGCATACATTCATGTGCAATAAGAATGTTATCAGAAATGAGGCACCATTTAAGGAAGGCACTTTGATTCGCATTAATAATCTTATTCATTATTCCTTGTAATCTATGCACCATAACTTTTGAAATAATCTTGTAAATAACTGAAGACAAGCTAATAAGTCTTACTTGAGTCATGTTATTTACGTCTGGGATTTTTGGTATGAGACAAATCTGGGTGTGATTGAAGTTCCTGAGCATGTGGCCACTATGAAAGAAACTCCGAATTGCTCTAAACACATCCCCACCAACAATTTCCCAAAAAAATTGGAAAAATTTGAGCATGTACACTGAATGTAGCCCTCTTCACCTTTTCCATAGACACTGGTCTTTGTATCTTTCGGTTCATGTTAGCTGTAACCTTAGGCTCTAGCTCCTCTAGGAATTGGTTGGGATTAGCATGACAAGTGGAGGAGAACATATCACAAAAGTACTCCTCAGCCACTTTAGCAATTTCTTTTGGACAAGAAGCTACCTCATTATTGCTACCCACTAGTCTCCAAATTCTATTCTTCCTCACTCTAGACTGAAATTTTTTATGAAAAAATTTTGTATTTTAATCCCATTCTCTCAACCATTTACTCTTTGATTTTTTCCTCCAGTACCACTCCTCTTTAAGATAGGACCTTTCTAATTTTTTCTCTAATCTAGTAATTTCTTCTCCTCCATGAATACCGAAAGCTCTCCTCTCATCAAGGGCTGCTTGGAGCTCATCAATCTCCTTCTCCGAGTTAGTTTTATTGTGAATCTACCAATGAACTAGCCTATATCGGTATTCTTTAAGTTTCTGAGCCAAAGAAAACATAGCTGATCCCACAACTTCTATACTCCAAACCTCACTCACAATCCACCTAATCTCCACTTCTTCACTCCATCGTTCCTGGAATTTAAATCTCCAGTTAGTTCTCCATGTTTGCGAATTAGTATCCAAGAGTATGGATATATGGTCTGATCCAGATTCTAAAAGCCTCAGAACCATTGCTGTCTCATAGAGTGTCTTCCAATGTAACTTAACTAGGACTCGATCCAACCTCTCCTTAACCAAATCAGCCCCTTGTCTTCTATTTGACCAAGTGAAAGGCTAGCCAATCATTACAATATCCACCAGTTCGTTATCATCAATAAAATTATTGAAATCTAAGATAGTTGTGGCTGATTTTAACCGACCAGCCTCTTTTTCAGATTGAGACGTAATGGTATTAAAATCTCCTATAACTACCACTTTACTTTAAAACTGCTGGATTGTTACTGAAATATCTGTGAACTGAGCTACTCTACTACTGTCCGAATAACTTAGATGCACACCCAATAACCCCCACACCTCCTTTCTACTCAGATCATTCACTGAGGTAGCAATGAAAAACTTATTAGCACTAAGAACACGAACATCAGTGCAGTCCTTCTATGCCAGAGCTAGACCTCTTGCAACTCCGTTAGGGTTAATAATGTGAAAATTGTTGTAGCTGCACGATTTGATCTTAGCTTCTACTACTCGAGATTGGTTTTTGATTTCACTGATAAACACAATTTCGAGAGAGTGGGATTGAAAAGAATGCATGAGTGTGTGAAAAAGTGAAGAATGGGTAGTTAGGTTTGCATTTGAATTGTACAGGTTGTAGGTTAGGTGAGAGCTTAAGTTAGTCAAAAATTCAAATTTCATGCTCACTTGACCATATGCATCCTTACCTTGACCCTAGCCCCATTACAACCTATGGATAAGTCCTCATGATATCTGTATGCATGCATTGAATAATTGTTGATTGTTAGATGAAAAACAAATCTCAGAAAGCATGATTAGAGGAGAATTGAATGGATCAACCCTATACACTTGAGCGACTAGAGCGTATACACATCCGGTGAGGGATTCGATTGCTCAATTACATGCTTACACCCATGATCATCTCTTATCTTGCAAGTTTGTAAACTCCTTTCAATAGCTCAATTCAATTGTGGATTTGATTGATTGTGATTGCTTTAGCCCTTATGTTTATACATGCTTTCTTGAAAATTAATTTATTTTGGCCAAGTAGTTGCATGCATTTCGATAGATTTTATTTAGATAGAGTTCATATAGATAGTTTGCATTGAATAAATGTTGACACCCCTTTCTTTTATTTCTTGAGTTTATCATGAGGACATGCTTGGTTCAAGTGTGGAGAGGTTGATAAACCCCATTTTTAGGGTTTATCTTGTGTTGAATTTTGTGGATTTTATCAACTTATCCCACATTTATTCAATGAAATAGCATAATTTTGTGAATTCCTCCTAATTTGTACTTAAGAGTAAAACTATGCTTTTTAGACCTTTAAATTGCTATATTTAATTCACTTTGATTTCACTCGATGCATTGATGTATTTGTTTAGTGATTTCAGGCTTAGGGGGGGCAAGGATTGGATAAAAAAAGTGAAGAAAAAGCATGCAAGATGGAGAATTCATGAAAAAATAAGGATTTGGTAAAAACCATGGCCATGCGTATGCATGACTTACGTGTACGTGTGAAGAAGGAATTCGCCAGGTCACGCGTATGCGTGACACTTGTCACGTGACCTCATTAAAGGAACACGTTGGGGGCGATTTTTGAGCTCAAGGAGGCCCAGATCCAACTCATTTCTGAAGTATTTGAGGCCAAAATCAAGAAGGATGAAGGGGGAGCAATTAGTTTAGGGTAGAAACATGCTTTAGGTAGTTTTCTAGAGAGAGAAGCTCCATCTTCTCTCGAGAATTATGGTAGAATTAGGTTAATTTCATCTTACATTTAGGTTTTAATCTTGTCTTACTTTAGTTTTTCTTGCAATTTCTTGTTCTTACATTTTTGTTCTCTTAGTTTCTCTTGTTAAGTTCTCATTTATGTCATTTTTAGTTTATGAACCCTCTTGTTAATTTCATTTTCATTTAATGCAAATTTGATGTTTTATGTTTCTTTGATGTTTATTTAAGTTATTGTTATTATTCTCTTGTATTTGGTAGCCTTAGAATTTATATTTCTTGCAATTTAATATGCTTTTCTTTTATTGCATATCAAGTATTTGATAAAATGCTTGGCTTAAGTTTAGAGTAGATTTTGAGCATTCTTGGCTTGGAAAGAGAAATTAGGCAATTTTAAGTCATTAATACCCAATTTATATTGGTGATCTAGAGTTGTTAGTTAATCTTGTTTTCATTATTACTTATGGATTGGGGTTAACTAGACATATTTGACTTTCTTTCAATGTCAAGATAACGTAATAGGCTTAACTCTTGGTAATTATTGTGTTATGATTAATGACTAGGATAGAAAACCTTGATTCTCAATTCTTGCCGTGAACGCCTCTTTAGTATTTGTTATCTTTATTTATTTTCTTTACTTTTTTGTCATTTAGATTATTGTCTTTTCATACGCAAACCACCCCCTTGAACCTCATAACCTATAACATGCATACCTCACTGCAATTCCTTTGAGAGACGACTCGAGATCTAATACTCTCGGTTTTTATTGGTTTGCACTCGTGACAAACAAAACTAAACTTTGATTGAGGGTTAATTGTCAGTTTAGATCTATACTTTGACAAGGTTATTTTTGTGTGAAAATTCTAGACCGACGGTAACCTTCTTTCATGCCTCTACGCTTTTAGTTATCGTGTGTGAACGCTTCGCGCTTTGTAATTCCACTTATGCGATTTTGAACTTTATTCCTTCATCGGGCTCCTAGTATTACTATTCCTCCTATATTTATTAATGTATGAGATTTAGAACTGTCGTGACATCTTGTTATCCCTCGCTTTACGGCTAGAGGTAAGGCTTAGGGTAACGGGGTGTTACATTTTATGATATCAGAGTGGTTCGTCCTCGTGAGCCTGAGGGATGGACCGATTGTGCTTCATTGCATATTCTGGGTTGTTTGATTTTTCTTTCATGCTATTTAGGGTATCTGTTTGATATGCATAGCATGCTTGTTTGTGAGTATTTTTGGGATAATTGAAGCACTGAGTTTAAAATATTGAGACTGATCACCTTGATATCGATTGTTTGATGTAGACAAGAAACCCAAATGGCATCTCGTAGGCAAGGTCGACTACGTACTCGTAGAGAGAATGAGGTAACCTGCCGAATGACAACCATGCTGAGTTTATGATGGCGATGACAAACCTAGCTAATACCATGCAAGCGAACGCTGCTGCAACAGCTCAATCTATGGAGAGGATGGGACATGAAAATGGTAATGGTAAAGGAAATGGAGAAGGTGCAGGAAACGGTTTGGGCGGTGGTGTTCCAATGACGTTAGCGACCTTTCTAAAAGTTAACCTGCCAAGTTTTAAGGGATCGACGGATCCTACTGAGGCAGATGACTGGTTTCAAGCAATGGAGCATGCATTGCAAGCTCAACATGTTCCAGAGAATCAGTTCGTGGAGTTTGCATCCTATCAGTTATTGGGTGAGGCACAATACTAGTGGCAAGGGGAGTGCAGATTAATGCAACTGCAGAATAGGGACATCCCAAGGGAACTATTTCAGACTCTGTTCTATAAGAAGTACTTTCTGGAGTCAATGAGGAAAGCAAGGCAATTGAAACTCATGCAGATGAAGCAAGAGTCTATGACTGTGGCACAGTACACTAGCAAGTTCGAAGAGCTTTGCAGATTTTTGAGGGTATGTCAGGGAGCTCCTGAGTCCCACGAAGGATGAAAATGTATCAAGTACCAAGGAGGACTCAAGGATGACATCATGACCGCTGTGGCTCCGTTAGAGAATAGGAGATTCTTGGAGTTAGCGAACAAAGCAAGAGTTGTGGAAGAATGTGCTAGGAAGGTGGCTTTGGCAAAGGATGCTCGTGGAAGTAACAACGACCGATGCCGAGGGGAATTCTTTCAATCGAGGGGGCAAAAGTTCAAGAGGGATGGGCATGCACATCAGCATCCTCAGACTCAAGGCAACTTCAGAGGAGCTAACTATGACCAGTTCCGTCAGACAAGGGAAAGAGGTGTATGCTTCAACTGTAGACTACCTGGACATATTGCCAAGGATTGCCGTCAGGGGAAGAACCAGGATGTGAGCCAGAATCAGCAACCAGGTCGGCGGTTTACTCTGGATGCACGTGATGCCACGGGGTCGGATCCTCTGATGAAAGGTAAGTATATGCTGTGGGTATAATATACTGCATAGACCTAAGGGTAGCATAGTTCTATCTTTTGAAAAGTCGTCGTTAGGACAGAAAGAGTTTAGGGTTTTGTTGGAAGTAAACCATGGGAAAGGAAGATTCTAGTGGATGTAGCAGATGATTTCAGATTAGTGATGATGAAGGATCAGAGTGGCGCAGCGGAAGCATGGTGGTTAGCATTTTCGAGGGCGAAAATATTTTTAGGAGGGGGGATATAAGAACCAGAGTTTTCACGAAGAATCACTTAAGTAGAATAGAATAATTTAATTGCTCGGAATAGGTTTGAAAATATAAAAATATTTTTTTTTAAAATATAAATATGAGATTCGGATTCAGTGGATTTTTCTAAGTGAAAAAATGTTCTCTTTTGAAAATTTTCGCGTAAAAACGCGTACCAATAGATTAGCCGGTAGTATCGGCTTAAGTCTGTCTAGTACTATGTGAGAGAGAATAAAACATTAAAAAATCTTAGAAAAGTATTTGAAATAGCAAACCGGGCAGTTATTCTAAAGGTTTTGACCCAAAGTCAGGTCAAACGAACCAAAAATGTTACGCAGTTGGACTGGGTCCAAGTTGAGCCCAAGCCCAACACATATACACCCTTTAATAAGCCTTTTTCATCTTGTAACACCTACACACACAAAAAGGGGCCCTGGTTTTGAAGAGAAGTGAGGAAGAAGAAGAGCACTATTTATCTTCTTCTTCTTTTGGCCATATCTTGAGCTACAGAGCTCCGATTGACAAGCCGTTTGCAGTCACGCAAAGCTCTTATCGAGCTCTTTGTTTATATCTAAACAAAGTGCTAAGAAACTCACTCTTTCCTTCCCAGTTTCTCTGCCTTTTGTCATTTTTAAAAATGGCTTTTAGGTTGTTGAGTTTCTTTGAGTTCTTGTTGTTTAGGTGTAATCTAGCTTGGGTGAGTAGTGGATTTTACCCCAAAACTCATTGGACAAGGTAAGATATCACTAAACCCTTGTGTTTAGTTGAATGTCATAAACCCTAGCTTTGATTCTTGTTGTTTTTCATGATATAGAGTGTTGTTGGTGTTGTTTGGTATTGAGTGAAGGCTTGAAAGCTTGTGGTGAAGTTTTTTTGTGCGTGGAGCCGTGGAGGATAATCGGTCAAGGTATGGATTCGGTTTTCTTTATATAATATGTAATGTTCCGTGAACTTTAGGCTAGTGGACATTAAGATAGGATTGAAATGGTTGTGTATGATTGTGGATTTGGTTATGTATGATGAATTTGATGATTGTGATGATTGATATTGATTAATGATGTTATTGAGAAGTGTTCATAATCTTTGAGTTTGATGAGTATTGAGGAGGATTTATATAGGTGAGTTGGTAAATAATTCTTGTGAGGGATTGAAATTATAGAAATTATTGGAGTTGTATGTTTGAAATTGAAATTTTATGGGATATATGGATTTATTTAGTGGAGAGGACGTAAGCTTGAGTGATATAGTTAGAAAGGATTGAGGGACATTTGGTTTAGATTTAGCATGAGTTGGGTATTGATTTGTTGAGTTTGGAATGTTTGGGTATGTTTTGGTTTGATTTTGTTATGGAATTTGGAAATTTGAGAACTTTGATGTTATTGTGTAAAACTTGATTTTTGGTAAACTTTGGCAGATCATAACTTGAGCCTCAGTTTTTAAACTTGGTTGATTTTTATCTTAAATAAAAGATGATTTCAAGAGCTTTGACATTATATAAAGTTTGAGAAAAACGGAACTTTGTAGAGGAAGTTATGAACGTTTAAAATTTGGTGTTTAAAACTGAAATTTCTACAACCTGACATTTTTCTGCAATCTGAGGTACATGCGTACGCAGACACCTTCATACGTGGATGTGCGTTTCTGCCAAGCCTTCTCGCGTACGTAGCCCATGCATGCGTATGCGTAATGGTCCAATTTTGGAGTGTGCGTACGCACCCTAGGGCGTGTGTACACACAGACCCTACGATTTTGCAGAGTGCGTATGCACAGACCCTGTTTTGCTGAAAATGTGTTTTTCTTCACTTTTAAGGGTTTTCTTGTGAAACCCGCGAAATTAGTAAATAATTAGCTAATAAATTAATTATTAATCAAAAAATTAGAAAATAGAATTTTATAGTTTAATGAGGTAGAATTAATTAAAATAAGAATTTTAACACGAATTTAAAGAATTTGGTCTAAGATTGGGCAGAACGGGCTAAATCGGGCGAACCAGGCCCAAAGCCCAACCTATGTAATCCACTTCTAAGAGCTTTCAGCTCATTAAAGAGAGAGAGAGAGAGAGAGAGAGAGAGAGAGAGAGAGAGAGAGAGAGAGAGAGAGAGAGAGAGAGAGAGAGAGAAAGTACAGAACCGTGGGGGAGTGACAAACCACAATTTGACGGTTTGTTTTGCATTGAATTTAGAACATTTTGATAACCTTTTGTCACATTTAGCCTAAGAATTAGCATGGTTTTGTTATCTCTTCCATGAATGTGCTTAAGTGTAAAAACATGCTTTTTAAGCCTTATTTTGGTGAATTCTAGTTTCTGTTTGATTCCATAAGATGCCTTGATGTGTTTGCTAGTAACCTCAGGTTGAAACTAGGCATGGATCAAAGGAAGCAAGGAAGGAAGCATACAAGTGGAGAGAAGCATAAAAAGTCAAAGAAGCAAAGTCAGCCATGCACGCGCACGCGCACAAGGCGCTCGCGCGCACATTACAGAATCGACCAGGGACGCGCACGCATACCACGCGCGCACGCGCCGATGCTGGCACATGACCTCATTAATGCAACACGTGCCTGGCGATTTGAGAGGGTTTCTGAACCCATTTTTGGCGCCAAATTGCTAAGGGAAAGGAATAAAAGGATGAAGGATTAAGGGGAAGGCATCATTATCACTTAAGACTTTTCATACTTTTCATACTTTAGAAGTTAGTTACAATTAGTTTAGTTTAGCTTTGTAGTTAGTTTCTAGAGAGAGAAGCTCTCACTTCTCTCTAGAATTAGGATTAGGTTTAGTTCTTAGATCTAGATTTTAATTCATCTTCTTCTACTTCTATCTTCTCAATTCCTTGTTGTTACATTCATTCTTCTTCCATCCTTTTGTTGTAATTTCCTTTATGTTGTTCTTGTATTTTGTTGTAGATCTACTTTTGTTCCTTCCTTTCTCTTTCAATTCAATTCAAGGTAAATCATAATAATTGTGTTCATTTGATTTGTTGTTGTTTAATTCCTTGCAAATTGAGTAGTGTAGATTTACTTTTCTTGCAATTTTACTATGCTTTCCTTTTATGCCTTCCAAGTGTTTGATGAAATGCTTGGTTGGATTTTAGAGTAGAATTTTATGTTCTTGGCTTGGAAAGGTAACTTAGGAACTCTTGAGTTACTAATGTCCAAGTAATTGATGATTGGGATCCATTGACTCTAGTTCTCACTAATTGAATTAGTAGAGAGTTAGGACTTATGGAGTAGGATTGATATAGCTCATTTGACTTTCCTTTACTACTAGTTAGAGGATGATTTAATGAGATTAATCCTTGCCAATTCTCATATTGTGGTTAGTGATTAGGATAGAGATCTTTGACCACCAACCCTTGCCAAGACCTTTTTAGCCATTAGTTTACTTTCTTACCATTTATCTTTCATGCTTCATATCAAAACCCCAAATATAACTCACAACCGATAACAAGACACTTCATTACAATTCCTAGGGAGAATGACCCGAGGTTTAAATACTTCGGTTTATAGATTTTAGGGGTTTGTACTTGTGACAAACAAATTTTTGCATGAAAGGATTATTGTTGGTTTAGAGACTATACTTCAACGAGATTTTATTTGTGAAATTCTATACTATAAAAAAAATCCATTCGTCAGGGAGCCCTTGCCCAAATTCAATTTACTATAACTTTTAATCCGGAGCTCCGATTGGTAAGCCATTAGCAACCACGCTTCGTCTTGGAATCCTCTTCGAAACCATTCTAACCATGAGGTAAGATTGCTGCATTTTCGCTCACAGTTTCTCCTCCTTTAGTTTTGAAAATGTTAGGTTTTGAGAATTTAAGAATTGAATAATTTTGATGGTTTAGGTGAACTCTGACAACGAAAAATTATAAGTTTTTTACCCGATTGCTTGTGGGTAATGGTAAGGAACTCATAAATTTTGTGAATCCTTTAATTAAATGAGATTGGATAGTGAAATTAGTGGTTGTATATGTAGTTGTGTGAAATTAGGTTGTGTAAATATGAATTGGAACAATAATGATGATGTTGGAGGCAAATTGGGTGATATTGGTGACTAGGAAGCGGACCGTGGAGGTTGAGTCTTTGTCGGTGAGGACTTGAGTCTTTGGACACTTGAGGAGCAGAGGTATTTTATGGTGCTTCGGCATTAGGGAGAGATCGACCAAGGTGTGGTTTTGGTTTCTCATAACTAAAATATAATGTCTTGTGAAAACTTAGGTTAGATGACCTTATGATAAGTTTGGATTGAAGTTGGTTGTTGATTTGATTAATGAACATAAAAGTACTTGTTGTTAGTGTTGTTGAGTTGAGTGGTTAGATTATATGTTGTATGAATAATTTGTTTAATACTGTATGTGAGGATTGGTAAATAATAAGGATGATGTTATTGGAATGTTGATGTTATTGATGAATTGGGATTGGTTGGTATTTATGAGGCTTGGCAAGTTAAGGTTGTTGTCGGTGAAATAATGTAAATTTTGTGAAGAAAGGTTTGAAGTAATGAATGATGATTTAGGAAGTTTGGAAATGAGGGTTTGTAAATGAATGTGATATGTGACCCCCAGGTAGTAGGCAGTGGCATTGTCCACTTACTCCGGGTATGAGATGAGAAAGGAAAATTATAAAAAACTGAGTTAATTATAGAATTTCAAATGAACATGATAAATAAGAATGATTAATGATGGAATGATTATGAATTATACTTAATGTTTGACTTGAGATTGAATAAATTCTTGAATAAGATACCTAGGTAGTAGCAAGGATTGTGGTTCGTCCCGCTTGCTCCAGGTCAGAGATTGTGATGCTTGGGTAGTAGCACCAGTAGTGAATTATTTCACTTGCTCTAGGTTGAGCTTTTAAACACCCGCCCGGGTAGTAGCCGTGGTAGTGGTTATTCCACTGGCTCTGAGTTAAGCGGGTCGTAGCAAGGGGGTTGTAGCTCAAATCCACTTGCTCCGCAATGGGTGTTTCAATCTATGGTTAGCTACCAGGATATATCAGGTTGGCTATATAACCAACAGATGATATCAACCATAGGGCAGGCATTCATCATATGCATTTGTCTATTTTGTTTGAGTTTGCATTTCTTGGGATTGCCTAATTGATAATCTATGCTTACCTGCTATAATTGCTAACTGCCGTATCTGTATTCTACTTGTGTGTACTTTATCTGTTTTGTTTGTCTGTGTAGTTCTACTGGTGTTTGGGAGGATTATGGAGGAAGGGGGAATATAGTTGAGAGTTTTAGTTAGAGTTTAGTTAAATTGAAGAATCTTAGAGAACCACCCAATTTATGGTTTTCGTTTTAAATCTTTTAAGTTTTATAATCTATTGTTGGAAGTTCTAGGATTGCCTTTGGCTTTCTCGGGACCTTATATGTTAGTTATGTGGGCACTATTACCATGCTGAGAACCTCTGGTTCTCACCCTATACATATGTTGTGATTTTTAGATGCAAGTGGAGACGCACCTCGTTGAAGCATTCTGGGAGCTACTGTCAGCGAAGGATCCTAGTCCTTTGGGTTTATGTTTTGGTTAAGTTGTACATATAGGTACTATTATATCTCCACTATGTATATTTTATGTTTTTGTCCCTCCTAGAGGTCGAACTGGAGAAATAGGTTCTGTAAATTGTATTATGGATCTTTTGGAAATAACGTGTGTGTGTGTGTGCGTGTGCGTGTGCGTGTGCTTGTGCGTGTGTGTGTATTTTATGTTTTTGTGCCTCCTAGAGGTTGACCTGGAGAAACAGGTTCTGTAAATTGTATTATGGATCTTTTGAAAATCTTGTGTGGATCTTTTGGAAATTTTTTGTGTGTGTGTGTGCGCGCTTTGGCCGGTTCTACCTTCGCGAGCCGATTTAGAAGCCTTGCTATATATATTTTTGGAATTCTTCTCTCATATTTATCGCTTACACGAGTGACGCGATTTTCTGTTTAACGCTTTGCTTAACTCTTCTTCACAGGCTTCTAGTTAAAATTCCTTTCAACTATTATATATATATTTTACTTTTAGAGGTGATAATACCTTGTTACCTCAGCTTTATGACTTAAGCATAAGACTCTGTGTGGTAGGGTGTTACATCTCTAGCTTTCCAAACTTCTTTAACTTCTCATTAAGACTTGTGGCTAGTAATTAGGCCTTAAGACTAGTATAGATGGGTTTATGTTTGAGATTAATGGAATTATATATAGGTTTTAAAAGACGGTGACTTAGGCTTGGTATGTCAATTGGGTGGATTTGTCTTGTTAACTAATGGAGAGCCAGGTTGATGATGACCTTGAGATATTGATGATGGGCGATGAGTTTGAAACTTGCAAATGAAGGATTATAGTTAATGTAAAGTGTATAAACAGAATTGTGCTATGAGTTGTGCTGTATTACTGAATTGTCATGATTGGCAAGTCGCTATGCGCCTTGGGTAAGGGCTGTGGCAGTCTCCCACTTGTCTGAGGTAGCGGTGCTGGCGTAGTGGGCAAGGCAGTCTTCCACCTACGTTGAGATGTGAAGACTGTGGTAGTTATGGCTGGAAGTGAGTCAAGCCAGCTCATGAGCCAGCTCGGGCTCGACTCGTTAATAGCTCGATAAGCTAAACTCGTGAGTTGGTGAGCCAAGCTTGAGCCTGGAATTGAGCTCATAAATTAAATGAGCTGACCTTGAGCTTTGAATATTATATATACATATGAAATAGTAATATATAATTATATATATTAATGATCTTAATTATTTAAAATTTAAAAATTTATTTTTTATATATAACTATGATGTAGGACATAAATAAAAAATGTATAATTTATTGATAGATAAAAAATATATAAAATTGATTTTTTTTAAATATATAAGTTATAATTTATTGATATAGAATTATAGATTATGTTCCTATTATTTGAGCTAGCTCGTGAGCTCGAGCTAGCTCATGAGCTTTTGGTGAGCCGAGCTTGAGCTTAAGAAATAGGCTCGATTGTTAATGAGTCGAGTCGTGAGTCGAGCTTAAGCTTGGTCTAGCTCGACTCACTTCCAGTCCTAGAACTGGCAGTCTCCCGCTCACATAACCTTTCTGCCGTTAGAGTGAACTCATGCACTATAACCCGAAAGAGTGTGCCAGGCACTATAACTCACGGGGCGCATGATAAGTGATGGGCACTAGAGAGAGGAAGCAGGGCACTATAACCCTGGTCGTGGCAGAAAGGCGATATCCCGAGGATGTGTTGAGTTGGCATTTTGAACCGATAAGTGATATTACGAGCCAAATAAGATAGACATTCATCATATACATCTTTTACCTGCTTGTTTGCTTTGATTATTTGAGTTATGCCTATTTGAATAATATGTCTAAATGCTAGATGGCTTACCTGTTATACATGAATATTAATTGTGCTTTACTTGTCTGCATTAAATGTTTTACTGGCGTTAAGGAGGATAAGGAGGCGGTGGCGATGGGATCACATGGAGGTTAGATTGGCGGAGGCTGTGGGATACAGCGGTGTGATTAGTATTAGTTAGAAATCTCCTAGGTTTAGATAACCTTGTTTATGATGTTTGGTTTAAGTTAATTTTTTTTATTAAACTTGAATACCTGTGATGTAAAGTTCTAGGATTGCCTCTAGTGTCTCGGATCCTTATATCTTATATATTGGGCACTGTTACCATACTGAGAACCTCCAGTTCTCATACCATATATTGTTGTTGTCTTTCAGATGCAGGTCGCAACCCACCTCGGTGAGTTTGCAGATGGTGAAAGAGTGGAGGATCTTTTGTTATCTTGTATTTTGGTTATTATGCTGTAGTTTCTCTCACTTTTGTTATTATACTCTGTTTCCCTAGAGGCTTACTTTGAGAGATAAGTTGTATAAGCTGTTTTAACTCAAACTCTATTATGTTTGCATATGACTAGTCAGCCTAAACTCCGCGGGTTGTGGCTAGCTAGTACTCTATGTTTATCATACTTACATATATATATATATATATATATATATATATATATATATATATATATATATATATATATATATCTTGACTATTATGCCACATCTCATGTTGTATCTTGTGCCTCTACGCTTTTAGTTATCGTGTGTGAACGCTTCGCGCTTTGTAATTCCGCTTATGTGATTTTAAACTTTATTCCTTTATCGGACTCCTAGTATTACTATTTCCTCATATATTTATTAATGTATGAGCTTTAGAACTGTTGTGACGTCTTGTTATCCCTCGCTTTACGGTTAGAGGTAAGATTTAGGGTAACGGGGTGTTACAAAAAACGTAGTCCTTGAACAACCATGGTAAACCACGTTCAATCCCTATGACATCAAGCTCCTTAGAGAAGAAGAATTGGAATCTATTACTTCCCATATCACTAACATGAAAACCTTTAGATTTACCCCATATGGCTCTGAGGGCATTTTCTATTGTTCCAATAGAGAAGGGTTTGTTGGCAAAGAGCACTGAAGCCTTAGTTTTGACCTAGAGCACTCAATTCTAACACAACTATGAAGGTATTTTTTTTACACCAAAGATAAGGAGATTCGAATTCGCGACCTCTTAGATAAGTCTAGAGAGACTATGTCATTTGAGTTATAACTCATTGACATAACTATGAAGGTGTTATTTACATATAATAAAGAATATAAATGTATTTTTCTAGACATTCAGAAAATCAAATTTATTTTATAAAAATGCAAAGTCTAGTTATTAATTTGACAAAACCATAACTATTGAATTATAATGAAAAGCTTCAAAATGTTGTAAAAAGTAAACTCTACAACTTAAAACTACAAGTTTAAATTTTTATGCACTATTAATATAAGAGTTCTACAGACGCAATTAATTATATATTGTTATATTAATAAGTAATTAATTTTTTAATTTATTATTTAAAAATTATATATTTAAAGGTATGAATATAATTAGATGATGGTGTAAAATTCTATACAACTCTATATATATATGTTTAATTTGACAATAGTCTATTTCAAAATCTCGCCAAATAAAATTGATTTGTCATGAACAGCTTTATGTTTCTTATAAAAACACACTGTTCAAGGTAGATATGTCCACGAAACTTGCTGGTGACAAGGTTCCATGTAAGGGAGTTGAAATTAAAGGGTGCATGGCGATATATGTAGTTGATGTTGTGATAAGAATGGGACGTGGATATCTATTTTCTATGTGGAGCTCATATTTTAAGAATGAAGAATATTAAAGGAGCATTAATTGAAAGTTGAAAATGAAGACCCCTTATGTGTATAAATAGGAGGTTAAGCCTCTGTGAACACAACAATCAATCAATAACAACAATCTCTTCTCTCTCTTATACTATTCTCTCTTTCTTATACTACAATATTAATATATTAATTAAATTATGATAGTAATTATAGTGAATAGTAATACTAGAGTTTCTTATTTACATTTTCTTATTTTATATTTATTATATCTTCTTTAATTATTTATATTATAACACGTTATCAGTACAAAACTCTAACGATATTTTAGGAAGACTCCAGGTAACAAATTTTCATTATGTCAAAACTCTTTCATCTTGAATTTAATGTTCTTAATGTATCTGGAAATAATTATTTATCATGGATACTAGATGCTAAAATCCATCTTGATTTAATGGATCTTGGAGATACCATTAAGGCTGAAAATAATATATCCCAGAAGGATATAGCCAAAGCCATAATTTTCCTTCGTCGTCATCTTGACGTATGATTGAAAAATGAATATCCCACATTAAAAGATCCTGCAGATCTGTGGAAAGACCTTGAAGAAAGGTACAATCATGTGATACTTCCTCAAGCCCGATATATTAGAGAAAACTTTCTCAACCTTCCATGCCTCGAATGTGCTCCTGCAGCAGCAGTATCGAGAAAAAGAATTTAAAAATATTTTGAGTTAATTTCTTGCCTTCTTGTTGCTGAGTGCAACAATGAGTTACTCTTAAGAAATCATGAAGCGCGCCCAGCTGGCGCCGCCCTATTTCCTGAAGCAAATGTGACAAATTCTAACCCCAGAAGAGATAAATGGCAAGGCTTTGGTAGCAAAAAAATTATGGAAGGAAAAGAAATTATGTTCACAAGAAAGAATCTCACCAGAAGTGGGATAAAGAAAGAAATAATGGGCAAAGTAAATCAATTGAGGATAAATGCTTCCGTTGTGGTGGAAAGGGCCATTGGTTACGTACCTATCGTACCCCAAGGCACCTAGTTGATCTTTATCAAGCATCTTTGAAAAGGGATGACAAAGGAAAGGAAACAAATTTTGTTTCAAATGTTGAAAATTTCACCACTCATTATGATGTATCTAATTTCTTTAAAGATTCTGAAGGAAATATTGGCTATTTGATCAATGATGGAATAGTTTGATATGTGTATGTGTTTGTTAAGTATTCATGTGAATAATTTTACTGTGCATGCACTTCTACTCATTTTATTATTATCATTTGTCTTTGAACAAAAATGGCAAGGACATATTCTGAAGATATTTGCCTTGTGGATAGTGCAAGTTCGCACACTATTCTTAAAAGTGATATATATTTTACCCATCTTGTGCCAAAAGAAGAGTATGTTAATACTATTATTGGCTCAGGCAATGTGATAGAAGGCTCCGGAAGAGCTATAATTTTGTTTCCTGGAGGAACAAAATTTATAATAAATAATGCACTATTATCTACGAAGTCTCTAAGAAACTTGTTGAGTTTCAAAGATATTCGCCGAAATGGATATCATATTGAGACAATAAATGAGGAAAATCATGAGTATTTATGTATTACAACTCATGATTTAAATAAAAAGGTTATATTAGAAATGTTACCCTCACTTTCATCTGGATTGTATTATACCAAGATTAGTGCAACTGAATCACATGCCATTGTAAACCAAAAGTTTACTAGCCCAAATGAATTCATAACTTGGCATGATAGATTGGGTCATCCAGGAACAACCATGATGAGGAGAATTATTAAAAACTCTCATGGACATTCAGTAAAGAACTAGAAGATTCTTAAATCTAGTGAATTTTGTTGTGCTGCATGTTCTCAAAGGAAGTTAATTTTAAGGCCATCACCAGTAAAGATTGGATTTGAGTCTCCTGAATTCCTAGAAAGGATTCAAGGTGATATATGTGGACCTATTCATCCACCATGTGGATCTTGTAGATATTTTATGGTCCTAATAGACGCATCTTTGAGATGGTCACATGTGTGCTTATTATCTTCTCGCAACCTGGCGTTTGCGAGATTACTGGCTCAAATTATTCGATTAAAAGCACAATTTCCAGAAAATCCAATCAAATCAATTCGTCTTGATAATGCTGGTGAATTTACTTTCCAAACTTTTGATGCTTATTGTATGGCTAATGGAATAAGTGTTGAACATCCAGTAGCTTATGTTCACACACAAAATGGGTTAGCATAATCACTTATTAAACGCCTCCAATTGATTGCTAGACCTTTGCTTATGAGAATAAATCTCCCAACCTCGGGTTGGGGGCATGCTGTTTTACATGCCGCAGCACTTATTCGTTTGAGGCCAACGAGTTACCATCAGTTCTCTCCTATGCAACTAGCTTTTGGCCAGCAGCCAAATGTTTCCCATTTAAGAATATTTGGGTGTGCGATATATGTTCCCATTGCACCACCTAATCGCACCAAAATGGGACCCAAAGGAAATTCGGGATATATGTTGGATATGATTCTCCCTCTATAGTAAGGTATCTTGAGATACAAACGGGAGATGTATTTAAAGCCCGGTTTGCGGATTGTCATTTTGATGAATCAAAATTTCCAACATTAGGGGGAGAGAATAAGCTTCCTGAAAAGGAACTTAATTAGAATGCATCATCGTTGATGCATTTTGTAACATCCAACCATACAGAGTCTTATGCTTAAGTCATAATCCAGAGATGAAAAGATATTACGACCTCTAAAACAAAAATCTAGTACGTATAGTAGTGTGAATAAGAATTATAACTAGGAACCTTTGTAGAAAAAGGGGTAAATAAAAATCACAACTCGAAAGCGCAACACTCCGGTCGATAACGCAACGAGCAAAGGATAAGCTAACGCGAGATCATATATATACAAAGAGTGTCAAAAACGGGAATATCAAAACTCAAATCCGGATTGTGAAGATAACCGGTCCGAGCATAGCAATATATATACATGTAATAAAATAAGGTAAACCCCCAAGGAAACCCAAAGGGACACAAATACA
The DNA here is from genome assembly GCF_003086295.3 of Arachis hypogaea. Classification (NCBI taxonomy): domain Eukaryota; kingdom Viridiplantae; phylum Streptophyta; class Magnoliopsida; order Fabales; family Fabaceae; genus Arachis; species Arachis hypogaea. The sequence continues at coordinate 129,169,674 of NC_092054.1, read as the reverse complement.
GAACCCTATTCTCCAAAAATCTCCTATAAGAGGAGTCATCACAGTTTGTATTATTTAGTGGAGATAAAAGTATCTAAACAAGATATATAAACCAAGACGGAGTCCGGAGAACAAAGGATCTTCGCTAATCCAGAAGTCTCCAGCATGTCTTAGCGAGAAACCTCACGTCCTGCATCTGAAAACCACAAAATCCGCATGGGTGAGAATCAGAGGTCCCCAGCATGGTAACAGCTTCCACATATATAATACATAATAATAGAGGAAAGCCGAAGGCAATCCTAGAACTTCCTCTAGATAATATCAAAGCTTATAAACAAACTAAACCGTAAGTGGCAACTGACTAAAGATCCTTCAGTCTAACTAATACTTCCCTTTCCAATTCCTTCAGACCTCCCAACCACCAGCAGGAGTATAATATAGCAAACACAGTTATATCAGACAAGAGATTTACAAATAGGAACAGATAAGGCATTTAGACAATTAGCAAGTAATATGCAGTCAAATAGGCAATCTCAAACAATTCATATAGTATGCATATGATGAATACCTGTCCCTAGTGGCTGATGATATCATCTGTCGGTTATATAGCCAACCCGACAAGTCCTGGTAGCTAACCATTGGACTGTCCCTCTGTCGCGCATCCCCAACTCGAGTTATACTCATCATAAACTTGATCATAATCATGATCCATATCCATCACCCTCACTGGTGAATATTTACGGGGGCGAGCTCATCCGGGCCTTTCACAATGCCCGGCCACAGTTACGACATTGGGTCACAAGAGCTTCGAATCTCAACCTAGAGCACGTGGTGGCTAGCCACTGCTTCCTCCCAGGGAAACCCTCATCTCCGATGGTAGAAGTGCAAACATTCACAATTCATTCAACAGCATATATGCATTTATACTTAGCCATAATCATGGCTCCGCCGTAACACGGCAATAATCTAGCCATCCGGCTCACGGTTAAATCCATAACCAGCCAATTCATTAACAATTACGGCCCTTCGGCCCATGGCACAACAAGCACTTCCACCGCCATCCTCCGCATCTCACATAATCATCTTTGATCCTCATTGATCATTCATTTTTCCCTTGCTTCACTCGCAAGTTACCACATTTACTAGCCCCTTGCCTCATTGCTAGGCATATTATAATGATTTAGGACATAAGTGGTGAGATCGGAGGCTTAGAAGTATGAAATTTGGCTTTTAAAACTCAAAAATTAACTTTGGGATGAAAACAGGGCCACGCGTACGCGCACTCCACGTGCACGCGTGGATGGCCACAAAATCTCATCGACGCGCGGGTTGAAAAATAGCCAAACGACGTGCGAGCGTCAACCACGCGTACGCGTGGGTGCTCTTGCGCCCCAGGCACAAAACTGGCACAACTCTGGCACAACTCTCGGGAAAATAACTGGGCATTTGGTGCAGCACATCGACGCGCCCGCGCACACCACGCGCACGCGTGGATGGTGCTTTCTTGAAGAACGGCGCGTACGCGCCAAGTGCGCCTACGCGCGAAGGATCATTCTGCTAAAAAAATTTTCTAAGTTAAAAGCAGCAGAATTTACAGATTCAACCCCCAATCTTCCAACGGACATAACTTTCTCATTTTAAATCGTTTTTCACCCGTTCTTTGAACGACATGGACATCCCGGATCCAATTTCATTTCTAAACAGATTTGGCACAAATCAGAAATCGGTAGTCCAAGTTATGTCCCGTCAAAGTATGCCCAAAAACCATGTTTTCATACAAAACCATAAAGCGCCATTTTCAAAACAAGCCACTTTCAACTCTTTTCAAAATCAATCAAAACATGCCAATTTCATCCCTTTTCTTTGAAATCAATCAAAATGTACCAAAATCAACATCAAACCATCCTCAACTCACACATTGACATTTTACCAATTTTTCTAAAATTACCATCCAACCCTTTTAACACTTCTCAATCAAATGGCTAAAGGACAAACACAATATCATGTCATACATCCTCCCTCATCCCAAATTCCAATAATACCATTTCTAATCAACCATCATTATACATAATCAACATCATACTCACCATCAACATGGTACCACCCACCAATTCAACCTTAATCATTCATCAAACATATATCACAACATGCATTTTCTCATATATCACACAATCAAGGCATCAATATTCATAATCACATATATGATCACATCATATATCTCAACCATTTAACAACATCAACCATTCAATTCCTATCTTAAAGCCTCTAGCCTAAGTATTTCCTACCACATTACATATTAGATACGAGAAACCGAGACCATACCTTAGCCGATTTCCCAAGCTCAACCGGACCACTTCCAAACCACTTGTCCACAAGCTCTCAAGGTCTCAACACCTCTAAGAACAGATTTTATCACACAAAACCCTCTTCCAAGCTTTCCAAAATCACCAATCAAGCTCCAATATTCACATATACACAACCTAAGTCACAATCATCATACCCATACACAACATCTTAATACCCAACATCATAGAACAACAAATTATACTAGGATTGAGAATCTTACCACACCCAAGGTCCAAGGAGACAAGATTAACCTTCTCCTTCAAGAGAGTTGGGTCCTATAACATCAAAGAGCCCAAAATCTCAACATTTCATCCATGAAACTCGAAAACAAGGGCTGGAAATTCAAAGAGAAAAACGTAGCTTACCTCAAGATTGATTGTATGGATTTTGTAGGGCTCTCCGCGGTGAACGCGTGGCCACAAACGGTGCGATGATCGGAGCTCTAGATCAAAAGTTATGGTGGTTTGAAGATCAACCAAGGGAGAGAACTTGAGAGAGTGTTCTTCCCATCCTCTCCACCATTTCAGCGTGTGTTTGTGTGTTGTGAGGAGAGAGAGTGCTGAAAACTAGGGTTTTAGTTTAGTTTAGTTGGGCCAAGAGCCCACTTTGGGTCCGGTTGGCCCGGTTTAGTCCGTTCGGTCCAATCTTGGCCCGATTTCTATAAAATTGGTACCGAAATTCTCGTCTCAATCTCCTCTATCATATTAAGCCATAAAAATAACATTTTTGGCTTTCTAGAGTAAATTCTTATTTATGGGTTAATTAGCCATTAATTAACCGGATCTTACATTCTACCCACCTAATTGGGAATTTTGCCCACAAAATTCGAATTCAATTACCTGAGAATAAGTGCGGATAATCCGTTCGCATCTCCGACTCAAGTTCCCAAGTGTGTTCCTCAACACCGCCTCGACTCCAAGCCACTTTGACTAATGAAACCTCTTTTCCACGCAACCGTTTGATACTAGTATCATCAATTCTAACTGGAGCCACTGGAAGCGTCAAATCTTCTCTTAACTGAACTGATTCAGGTTCTAACACATGGCTAGCATCAGGAGTGTATTTCCGAAGCTGTGACACGTGAAACACATCATGCAGGTTCGAAAGATGCGGTGGTAGAGCCATCCGATATGCCACCGGTCCAATCCTCTCCAGGATCTGAAATGGACCAATGTATCGAGGATTCAACTTCTTTGCTTTAATCGCCCTACCTACTCCTTTGGTCGGAGTAACCTTCAGGAAAGCATGATCTCCTTCTTCAAATTCCAAGGGCTTCCGCCTCTGATTGGCGTAACTCTTCTAGCGACTCTGCGCCGTAAGCATCCTATCTCGGATTTTCTTGACTTGTTCAGTGGTCTCAGCTATCATCTCCGGCCCCAACAAGCCTTTCTCTCCAGCTTCATACCAACATAGCGGAGATTGACATTTCCTCCCATACAATGCCTCATACGGAGCCATTCCGATGCTTGCAAACTCCACTAACGGCATATACCGATCCCAACTCGCCGGTTGGTCCAAAACACAAGATCTCAACATATCCTCTAGTGTTTGGATCGTCCTCTCGGATTGACCATCTGTTTGAGGATGGTACGCTATACTCAAGCTTAATCGGGTTCCAAAAGCTTTCTGAAATGCACCCCAGAACCTCGAAGTGAAACGAGGATCTCTATCAGAGATTATAGTAGCAGGTACACCATGGAGTCTCACAATCTCCTTTATGTATAACCGAGCTAGCTCCTCAAGGGTGTAAGTCATCCGAATGGGCAAAAAGTGAGATGACTTCATCAGTCGGTCCACAATCACCCAGATAGCATCAAAACCAGTCCTAGTCCTTGGCAATCCCGACACAAAGTCCATTGCAATACTTTCCCACTTCCATTGCGGAACCTCTAAAGGTTGCAACATCCCAGAAGGTCTCTGATGTTCAATCTTTACCTTTTGGCAAGTTAAGCACTTTGAAACATATTCCGCCACATCATTCTTCATACCTGGTCGCCAAAACATCGCCTTTAAATCATGGTACATCTTAGTACTTCCCGGGTGAATGGAGAATCCGCTTTTGTGTGCCTCCTTTAAGATATCTTGCCTCAAAGTGCCAACATCCGGCACAATGATCCTACCCTTGAATCTCCATAACCCATCTTTTTCTTCCGACACTCTCCACTGTTTTCCTTGCTCGATGGCCGGTAACACCTTCCATAACGCTTCATCATTTTCATGAGCCTTTAGGAGCTCGGACTTAAAATCACTCGAGATTTCTAATCGGCTCAAACACAAGGTTCCAGATACTTCTCGAGCACCAATTTTTAGACTCTCGAATCCCTTGAGCAACTTCTCCTCTTGAAGCATCATCCAAGCCGCATATAACGACTTCCGACTTAACGCATCCGCCACTACATTTGCCTTTCTCGGATGGTAATTCAACTCAAAGTCGTAGTCCTTCAATAATTCCATCCACCTCCTCTGCCTCATATTAAGCTCTTTCTGATCAAAGAGATATTTCAAGCTCTTGTGATCGGAGAAGACTTGGAACTTAACCCCATAGAGATAATGCCTCCACACCTTCAAGGCAAACACGACCGCAGCGAGTTCCAAATCGTGCGTAGGGTAACTAACTTCATGAGGTCTCAACTGTCGTGAGGCATACGCCACCACATTATGATGCTGCATCAGCACGCATCCTAGACCCTTTAACGAGGCATCACAGTACACCTCAAAAGGCTCGTTCGGCTCAGGTAACACTAACACAGGTGCAGTGGTCAACTTTTCCTTCAATGTCTGAAAGCTCTCCTCGCACTCAGGAGTGCAAACAAACGGAGTGTCTTTGCGGGTTAACTTTGTCAACGGCAAAGCTAATTGCGAAAAGCCCTTGATGAACCTTCGATAATAGCCAGTTAAACCCAAAAAACACCTTATCTCGGTTACTGTGGTTGGTTGCCTCTAACCCATCACAACTTCCCCCTTAGTTGGATCTACGACTATTCCCTTCTTACTCACCACGTGACCTAAAAACTTCACCTCACTCTTCCAGAACTCACACTTAGACAGTTTCGCATAGAGTTTCTTCTCCTTTAAAATCTGCAACATGGTCCGCAAGTGTTCCGCATGCTCCTCTTCAGTCTTGGAGTAAATTAGTATGTCGTCAGTGAAGACAACAACGAATTTATCCAGAAACGGACGGAACACTCTATTCATGTAATCCATAAACACTACAGGAGCGTTCGTCAACCCAAAAGACATTACAGTGTACTCGTAATGACCATAACGAGTCCTAAAAGCGGTCTTAGGGATATCCTCACTCCTCACCCTTATCTGGTGATAACCGGATCGCAAATCGATCTTGGAGAAAATCTCAGCTCCTTGTAACTGATCCATGAGATCATCAATCCTCGGCAATGGGTACTTATTCTTTATGGTGACCTTGTTCAGCTGCTTGTAATCCACACAAAGTCGCATACTTCCATCTTTCTTCTTTACCAGTAACACTGGAGCACCCCACGGGGAAACACTTGGTCGGATAAAGTTCTTACCCAACAATTCCTCTAACTGAGACTTTAGCTCGGCCATCTCTAACGGTGACATTCTATAAGGAGCACTTGAGATTGGTCCCACCCCAGGCACCAATTCAATAGCAAACTCGACCTCTCGGTTAGGTGGAAATTCCTCAATATCATCGGGAAACACTTCTGGAAACTCACACACTACCGGAATCTGATCCAACGTTTGGTCATCACCCGAAACACCCGCAGTTAACAATAGGATACCCTGACATTCGATTCCGGAACAGTTCACCATCATCGAATTCAAGTAATAATTATTCACCACAACCGGCCCTTTTGTATCTTCTGGCATAAAGTACACCGACTTTGTAGAACACTCAAGCAGGACATGGTTCTCAGATAACCAGTCCAATCCCAAGATAAGATCAAGACCGATCATCGGTAAGCAGATTAAATTATGGACAAAATCACGCTGCTTGAACCTAAACGAAACTTTCGGGCATCCTAGCCTAGTTACCATGGCTTCATGGGTAGCATTATATACTTTTAGGTCATAACCTAAGGTTACGATCTTCAATCCTAACTCATGGGCTTTCTCAAATGCAATGAATGAATGCGATGCTCCCGAATCAAATAAAGCATTTAAAGTTTAACCATTTCACAGTTACCTTGAATGAGTGTCTCGGATCCCTCTGCACCCCTAGCTGAGGTGGTGAACACCCGACCGGTCTGTTGTGCTTTCCCAGCACCTTGCTTCTGCTGCTCCGGACAACTTGCGGCTCTATGCCCCGCCTGTCCACAATTGTAGCACAAACCCTATCCGACCTTGCATGGTACTCCCGGATGGTGACTCCCACACCTAGTACAAGCTTGATCATTCTGAGGCTGTTTCCCAAACCTTTTCCCTTGGGAGTAGTTGTTGTTGGGCCTCCTAAAAGAACCTCCCCTCTTGAAAGGCGGACCTCTAGGTGCAAAGCTCTTCCCTCGGTTCTGTGGAAATGATCCTTTGTGACTTCCTTTCTCAGTGGCTGCCCTCTTCACACACTCTTCAGCAACCCTACACTTGTTCACCAACTCGGAGAAAGTCCTAATCTCCATTGGCCCCACCGAACCAAAAATATCGCTCCGGAGTCCTCCTTCGTACTTAACACACTTCCATTCCTCATATTCCACCGGAGTCCCTTGACACATACGAGAGAATCTGAACAGCTCCTCAAACTTGTCAGTATACTCAGATACGGACATAGTACCCTGCTTCAGCTACAACAATTCAAGCTCCTTGCCCATCCTGGAAGAAGTCGAAAAGTACTTCTTATAGAACTCCTCTTGGAAGACATCCCAAGTTATATAATCATTACCCTGCTGCAGGAGGCGTCAGATTCCTTGCCACCAATGCGACGCTTCCCCAGTGAGCAAATAGGTAGCGAACTCCACACGCTGCCCTTCAGGTACCACCTACGCTTGCAGTGCTCGTTCCATGGCCTGAAACCATGTATCGGCCTCAGTTGGGCTAGTGGTTCCCTTGAACTTAGGTGGATTAACCTTCAAAAAGTTTTCCAGTGTCATCGGGCCCTGAACTCCACCTCCGTCATTACCATGGTTGTTCATCTGTTGACCAAGAGCCTCAGCAGTGGCTTGCATAGCAGCAGCCATGTTCTCCAATGCAGTCATAAAGTTCACCGGGTCATTAGGGTTAATCTCCGGCGCACGAGCATTCATATGACCGCTCCTACGACCTCTACCGCGTCCACGAAGCGCCATCTGGTTCCTATACACACCAAACAATCGATATTAAGTTGATCAGTCTCAATATCGGAAGTTTAGTGTATCAAAGTCCCAAATGCATGCTCATGAACGTTTATGCCAACTATATCAAGTAGATATACTAACAGCACATAATACACATACAGAGAATGCACAGAAGCATAGTCAGTCTGTCCCTCAGGCTCTACAGGAACGAACTGCTCTGATACCATAATGTAACATCCTACCATACAGATTCTTATGCTTAAGTCATAATCCAGAGATGGCAAGATATTACGACCTCTAAAACAAAAATCTAGTACGTATAGTAGTGTAAATAAGGATTATAACTAGGAGCCTTTGTAGAAAAAGGGGTAAACAAAAATCGCAACTCGAAAGCGCAACACTCCGGTCGATAATGCAACGAGCAAAGGATAAGCTAACGCGAGATCATATATATACAAAGAGTGTCAAAAACGGGAATATCAAAACTCAAATCCGGATTGCGAAGATAACCGGTCCAAGCATAACAATATATATACATGTAATAAAATAAGGAAAACCCCCAAGGAAACCCAAAGGGACACAAATACAGAACCCTATTCTCCAAAAATCTCCTATAAGAGGAGTCATCACAGTTTGTATTATTTAGTGGAGATAAAAGTATCTAAACAAGATATATAAACCAAGACGGAGTCCCGAGAAGAAAGGATCTTCGCTAATCCAGAAGTCTCTAGCATGTCTTAGCGAGAAACCTCACGTCCTGCATCTGAAAACCACAAAATCCGCATGGGTGAGAACCAGAGGTCCCCAGCATGGTAACAGCTTCCACATATATAATACATAATAATAGAGGAAAGCCGAAGGCAATCCTAGAACTTCCTCAAGATAATATCAAAGATTATAAACAAACTAAACCGTAAGTGGCAACTGACTAAAGATCCTTCAGTCTAACTAATACTTCCCTTTCCAATTCCTTCAGACCTCCCAACCACCAGCAGGAGTATAATATAGCAAACACAGTTATATCAGACAAGAGATTTACAAATAGGAACAGATAAGGCATTTAGACAATTAGCAAGTAATATGCAGTCAAATAGGCAATCTCAAACAATTCATATAGTATGCATATGATGAATACCTGTCCCTAGTGGCTGATGATATCATCTGTCGGTTATATAGCCAACCCGACAAGTCCTGGTAGCTAACCATTGGACTGTCCCTCTGTCGCGCATCCCCAACTCGAGTTATACTCATCATAAACTTGATCATAATCATGATCCATATCCATCACCCTCACTGGTGAATATTTACGGGGGTGAGCTCATCCGGGCCTTTCACAGTGCCCGGCCACACTTACGACCTAGGGTCACAAGAGCTTCGAGTCTCAACCTGGAGCACGTGGTGGCTAGCGACTACTTCCTCCCAGGGAAACCCTCATCTCCGATGGTGAAAGTGAAAACATTCATAATTCATTCAACAGCATATATGCATTTATACTTAGCCATAATCATGGCTCCGCCGTAACACGGCAATAATCTAGCCATCCGGCTCACGGTTAAATCCATAACCAACCAATTCATTAACAATTACGGTGCTTCGGCCCATGGCACAACAAGCACTTCCACTGCCATCCTCCGCATCTCACATAATCATCTTTGATCCTCATTGATCATTCATTTTTTCCTTGCTTCACTCGCAAGTTACCATATTTACTAGCCCCTTGCCTCATTGCTAGGCATATTATAATGATTTAGGACATAAGTGGTGAGATCGGAGGCTTAGAAGTATGAAATTTGGCTTTTAAAACTCAAAAATCAACTTTGGGATGAAAAAAGGGCCACACGTACGCACACTCTACGCGCACGCGTGGATGGCCACAAAATCTCATCGACGCACAAGCGTCATACACGCGGATGCGCGGGTTGAAAAATAGCCAAACGACGCGCGAGCGTCAACCACGCGTACGCGTGGGTGCTCTTGCGCCCCAGGCACAAAACTGGCACAACTCTGGCACAACTCTCTGGAAAATAGCTGGGCATTTGGTGCAGCGCATCGACGCGCCCGCGCACACCACGCGCACGCGTGGATGGTGCTTTCTTGAAGAACGGCGCGTACGCGCCAAGTGCGCCTACGCGCGGAGGGTCATTCTGCTAAAAAAATTTTCTAAGTTAAAAGCTGCAGAATTTACAGATTCAACCCCCAATCTTCCGACGGACATAACTTTCTCATTTTAAAACGTTTTTCACCCGTTCTTCGAACGGCATGGAAATTCCGGATCAAATTTCATTTCTAAATAGATTTGGCACAAGTCAAAGATCCGTAGTCCAAGTTATGTCCCGTCAAAATATGCCCAAAAACCATATTTTCATACAAAACCATAAAGCGCCATTTTCAAAACAAGCCACTTTCAACTCTTTTCAAAATCAATCAAAACATGCCAATTTCATCCCTTTTCTTTGAAATCAATCAAAATGTACCAAAATCAACATCAAGCCATCCTCAACTCACACATTGACATTTTACCAATTTTTCCAAAATTACCATCCAACCCTTTTAACACTTCTCAATCAAATGGCTATAGGACAAACACAATATCATGTCATACATCCTCCCTCATCCCAAATTCCAATAATACCATTTCCAATCAACCATCATTATACATAATCAACATCATACTCACCATCAACATGGTACCACCCACCAATTCAACCTTAATCATTCATCAAGCATATATCACAACATGCATTTTCTCATATATCACACAATCAAGGCATCAATATTCATAATCACATATATGATCACATCATATATCTCAACCATTTAACAACATCAACCATTCAATGCCTATCTTAGGGCCTCTAGCCTAAGTATTTCCTACCACATTACATATTAGATACGAGAAACCGAGACCATACCTTAGCCGATTTCCCAAGCTCAACCGGAGCACTTCCAAACCACTTGTCCACAAGCTCTCAAGGTCTCAACACCTCCAAGAATAGATTTTATCACACAAAACCCTCTTTCAAGCTTTCCAAAATCACCAATCAAGCTCCAATATTCACATATACACAACCTAAGTCACAATCATTATACCCATACACAACATCTCAATACCCAACATCATAGAACAACAAATTATACTAGCGTTGAGAATCTTACCACACCCAAGGTCCAAGGAGACAAGATTAACCTTCTCCTTCAAGAGAGTTGGGTCCTATAACATCAAAGAGCCCAAAATCTCAACATTTCATCCATGAAACTCGAAAACAAGGGCTGGAAATTTGAAGAGAAAAACATAGCTTACCTCAAGATTGATTGTATGGGTTTTTTAGGGCTCTCCGCGGTGAACGCGTGGCCACAAACGGTGCGGCGATCGGAGCTCTAGATTAAAAGTTATGGTGGTTTGAAGATCAACCAAGGGAGAGAACTTGAGAGAGTGTTCTTCCCTTCCTCTCCACCATTTCAGCGTGTGTGTGTGTGTTGTGAGGAGAGAGAGTGCTGAAAACTAGGGTTTTGGTTTAGTTTAGTTGGGCCAAGGGCCCACTTTGGGTCCGGTTGTCCCGGTTTAGTCCGTTCGGTCTAATCTTGGCCCGATTTCTATAAAATTGGTACCGAAATTCTCATCTCAATCTCCTCTATCATATTAAGCCATAAAAATAATATTTTTGGCTTTCTAGAATAAATTCTCATTTATGGGTTAATTAGTCATTAATTAACCGGGTCTTACACATTTAGATCCTCGATCAGGACAATGTGAACTAGAAGTTCAAAAGATTATACATTTGCAAAGAATAACAAATGAATTGCCTTATGCACTTTTCGATACAAAGAGGATAACCAAATCTTATATACCAGCGGAAAATGCCCCAATTCAAATTGATGTCCCAGTAGGACAAGTAGCCACTGAAGCAAATTCATGCCAGAAGCGTGGCAGGGCGGAAAATGCCCCAATTCGAATTGATGTCCCAGTAGGACAAATAGCCACTGAAGCAAATACATGCCAGAAGCGTGGCAGGCCTATCGGTTCCAAAGATAAAAATCCTTGAAAGAGAAAAGAGGTAAATACTATTCCTGTTGAAAAAGACACAGTAAAGACACCTGCAGTTGTCCAAAATTTTGATATAATTTTAACGCCACAAGACGTTTAGGTACCTGAAAATTGTGAAAATGATGAGATCTCGATAAATTATGTCTTTACAGGAGAGAAATGGGACCGAAATAAGATAATTGTCAATGAAATATTTGCATATAATATGGCATTAAATATCATGCATGAAAGTAAGGATCTTGAGCCAAGATCAGTCGAAGAATGTCGACAAAGGAATGATTGGCCAAAATGAAAAGAAGCCATGAATGCTGAATTAGACTCACTTGCAAAACGTGAAGTCTTTGGACCTGTAGTCTGTACACCTGAAGATGTAAAGCCTGTTGGATACCGATGGGTATTTATGAGAAACGAAATGGGAAAAATGAAGTTGTGCGCTATAAAGCCCGACTTGTGGCACAAGGATTTTCACAAAGGCCCGGTATAGATTATGAAAAAACGTATTTCCCTGTAGTGGATGCGATAACATTACGTTATTTGGTCAGTTTATCTGCATATCATAAACTGCATATGCATTTAATGGATGTGGTAACTGCCTATTTATACGGCTCATTAGATCGGGATATCTATATGAAAGTCTCTGAAGGACTAAAGATATCTAAACCATCCAATGAATATTCACAAGGATTATACTTAGTTAAAATGCAAAGATCTTTATATGGTCTAAAGCAATCTGGACGAATGTGGTATAATCGTCTTACTGAGTATTTGGCCAAAAACGGATTTAAGAATGATGATATCTGCCCCTGTGTTTTCATAAAGAAAACTGCATCTGGATTCATTATTATTGCTGTGTACGTTGATGATTTAAATATCATTGAAACTCCTGAAGAGATTTCAACAATTATAAAAACTCTAAAGGAAGAGTTTGAGATGAAAGATCTTGGAAAGACTAAATTTTGTCTCGACCTGCAGATCGAGCATACAAAAAATGGGATCTTTATTCATCAAACAACATACACAGAAAAGATCTTGAAAAGATTTTATATGGATAAGTCACATCCATTAAGTACTCCAATGATTGTAAGATCTTTAGATGTGGAAAAGGATCAATTCTGTCCTAAAGAAGAGAATGATGATATCCTTGGTCCTGAAGTACCATATCTTAGTGCCATTGGAGCGCTAATGTATCTTGCTAATAATACGCGACCTGACATATCATTCGCGGTGAATTTACTAGCAAGATATAGTTCCTCTCCAACCAGAAGACATTGGAGTGGAATCAAACAGATCTTTCGATATCTTCATGGAACGGTTGATATGTGATTGTTTTATCCCTATGGATCCAAGTCACAATTAGTTGGCTATGCAGATGCTGGATATTTGTCTGATCCACATAAAGGGAGATCTCAAACAGGATACCTATTCACATATGGTGGTACAGCTATATCATGGAGGTCCACGAAACAGACGATTGCAGCAACATCCTCTAATCATGCTGAAATACTAGCGATACATGAAGCTAGTCGCGAGTGTTTTTAGTTGAGGAGTGTGATCCAATATATTCTGTCATCATGTGGACTGATTGATTAGAAGATAGCTCCAACTGTCCTGTTTGAAGATAATACAGCATGTATTGCTCAACTTAAAGGCGGATATATCAAAGGTGATAGAACAAAGCATATTTCTCCCAAATTCTTCTTCACTCATGATCTTCAAAATCAAGGGACAATTGATGTCCAACAGATCTGCTCAAGTGATAATCTGACAGATTTATTCACAAAGTCACTCCCAAAATCTTCTTTTGAAAGATTGGTACATCAGATTGGGATGCACCGATTTTGAGATATAAAATAATGTCGGTAAGAGTGGGAGACTGTATTCTTTTTTCCTTGGTCAGGTTTTTTCCCATTGAATTTTTCTTGACAAGGTTTTTAATGAGGCAGTCCCATCACTAAAGGATATTGTATTCTTTTTGCTTCACTAAGGTTTTTTCCCACTAGATTTTTCTTTAGTAAGGTTTTAACGAGACAATAATCCTAAATGGTCATCTAAAAGGGAGTGTTGTGATAAGAATGGGACCTGGATGCCCATTTTCTATGTGGAGCTCATATTCCAAGAATGAAGAATATTAAAGGAGCATTAATTGAAAGTTGAAAATAAAAACCCCTTATGTGTATAAATAGGAGGTTAAGTCTCCATAAACACAACAATCAATCAATAACAACAATCTCTTCTTTCTCTTATACTATTCTCTCTTTTTTATACTACAATATTAATATATTAATTATATTGTAATAATAATTATAATGAATAATAATATTAAAGCTTCTTATTTATATTTTTTTATTTTATATTTATTATATCTTCCTTAATTATTTATATTATATCAGTTGACACTTCAAAATATAAGTGCGCATTCCACACAAAATGTTTGTGCAGTAAAGGGCAATAATGAAATTGGAACTGTTTTAGTTCTTGAAATTGAAGAACAGTAACTCCCACAATTAATTAATAGCTACTGTTAGTAACGTACTAGTGGAATTGATTATGTTTCTGCTCATAAATTTATGATGATCTTATATCTAAACTTGTGGCTCAGGAAGCGTAACGCATAAACTAAAGTGGAAACCTTGGGCCCCATTATGGTCAAGGTTTGGTTAAGGGAAGCACCACTACCATTAAATATGGATTAAATTATATCATCAGTTTCTTATTTCTTTGTGGGATTGAAGCTAATAATAATAATAATAATCCGTACTATATACCCTGATCTAGTCAGCATCAACTGAACTATATTATTATCGAAAAGTTTAAGGAAACAAAAATTTTCAGCCAAAAATTGTTTAAATTTGAGATAAAGTATTAAATTGATTTTTTATGTTTGAGTGTAATTTTGTTTTGGTTCTTATGATTTAAAGTATTTTATTTAAACTCAAAAAAAATTCATTTAGTTTTAATTTAGTCCCACCGTAAAGTTGAAGTTAAATAATTAACGAAATGTCTTACATGACAGCAGTATAAGAACAAGATCGATAATCTGAAGAATAAATACAAGCTCTAAAGGCACAAAATTAACTGTGAATGTATCAATAAATTTATTTATCATTCTCCTTAGTTCTATAGAAAATATTTTATTTAAATTATAATAAAAATGGTAAATAAATGTATTGATGTATTCACAGCTGATTTTGTGCCTCTAGAGCTTGTACTTGTTCTCCAGATTATCGATCTTGTTCTTATACTACTATAATGTAGGACATACCGTTAATTATTTAACTTTGACCTCACGGTGGGACTACATTAAAGCTAATGAAATTTTTTTGGATTTAAATAGGACACTTTAAATTTTAAGGACCAAAAAAAGATTATGTCCAAATATAAGGACCAATTTAATACTTTACTCTAAAGTTTATTACTTTTAGCTATATTTAATATATTTTATAATAAATAAAATAAATTTAAGTTATTTGGGTTGGTTTTTTTATTTTTTAATATTATTATTATTATTGTTATTATTATTATTATTATTATTATTATTAATAATGTATATTTTAAAGACATATTTTAATAACATTTTTTTAATTTTTAATGTATTTAATTATATTAAAAATATTAATACTTTTAGTAAAATATTTTTTATTATTAAAATATATTTTTAGAAGATATATTAGCAAATTGCTGTGGTTGTCATCGTCGTTATACATCTACTAGTGTAAATGTAGTCATAATTAAAGAATTAGCTGTAATTTAAAAAAAAAAGAAATTGCACATATTTCTAGCTAATTATATAGCAGAGTAATTATTCAAATCCGTTTTTAAAGATTTTAAAAGTGGATATTTTAGTTAAAAAAAATTAATACACATATCAATCTTCAAGGTTTTACTCCAGCAGACAAATTAATCCCAATTCATTTTTCGGCAGAATAATTACTTAGATCAGTCACTAAGAATTATAAAAGCGGACATTTTAGTCCCAAAAAAAAATTAATACACTTATTAATTTCCAATATTTTTTTCTATCAGACATAACAGTTTCCGTCCATTTTACTTTTACTATATGTCGATCTTTATTATTATTAACTTAGCTTTGTGCATGTGAATGATGACACTAGTATATTAATACACTCTTTTCGTTAGAAACAAGTAAGGTGAATAATGATATTTTGAAATCCAAATTAAAACATTTTCTTTTAATAAAATATGTCTTTTAAAGGGTTAAGTATGATTTTGGTCCTCAACGTAGAGGCCGAAAATCGATTTCGTCCCCAACCTTTTTTTGTTACAAAATGGTCCCCAAGGTTTTAGTTTGTTTTAAAATCGTCATTCGGACGAAAATACCCTTCCCCCTTTACCCGCAAAATCAACCAAACTCAGCAGAAGCAAGCAGAATAGAAGCCTAAGCCCAGAATCCACCTCCACCACCACCATTATCATCATGGTCATGGTCGTCATCATCATCATCATCGGAACTTCTCCCAAAATCAACCAGAAGCCCAAGTTGAACTAGAACCCACCACCACCACTATTATCATCATGGTCATCATCATCATCATCAGAACTTCTCCCAAAATCAACCAGAAGCCCAAGTTGAACTAGAATCCACCACCACCACCACCATTATCATCATGGTCATCATCATCATCATCAGAACAACAAAATCAACCAGAATTCCAAGTTAAACCAGAATCCACCACCACCACTACCATTATCATCATGGTCATCATCATCATCATCAGAAGAACCATCAACAAAATTGAAAATCAGAAGAACCATCAACCATCAGAAAATCAGAACTCAGAAAATCAAAACAATCAAAACTCAGAACCTTCAACAAAATTCAAAATTAAAATTCTTCCTCTTTTATTAACAAAACTCAGATGCAACGGCGAGGAGGAGGACGGTGAGATCTAGTGACGAGGGCAAGGACGGTGAGATCCAGCGGCGAGGACTGAACGACGAGGAGCAAGAGTGGCGGCGACGATGGCGAGGAACAGTGGCGGTGGCCCTTAGCTTTCTCCCCTCCGATCTCTCTCTTCTCCCTTAGCTTTCTCCTCTCTTGCTCTCCGTTTCTCCTTCCGATCATAGGCGGCGGTGCGACGGTGCAGCGGTGCGGCGGTGAAGCGGTGCGGCGGTGCGACCTTCCCTCCCTCTCCCCCGGATTCTCTTTCTTCCCCCCGCCCCCTTCTCTTTCTCGCTCCCCCTCCCCCGATTCTCTTTCTCCCTCTGATGCCTTTTTTCTTTTTACCTTTTTATCTTATTTTATAATTTTTTAATGAAGGGTAATTTAGTAATAAAAAAATTGATAAAAAGGACGATTTTAAAACAAACTGAAATTTTGGGGACCATTTTGTAGCAAAAAAAGGCCGGGGACGAAATCGATTTTCGGTCTCTACGTTGGGGACCAAAATCATACTTAATCCTTTTTTAAAATAGGACATCTTTTGATAATATTAAATACAAAAATATCAAATAGTTTCAACTTTAAATTTCTTATAAAATAATCTCTAATAATTTTATTGAATATTATTATTATTTTTGTCCAAAAATATAAAAAAATATGGTACAGTATTAATAATAATAATAATAATAATAATAATAATAATAATAATAATAATAATAATAATTATTATTATTATTATTATTATTATTATTATTATTTTATTTTTTAGGATGAAGGACTGTTATGTCTGACAGAAAAAAATATTAAGGATTGATCTGTGTATTAATTTTTTTTGAGGACTAAAATATCTATTCTTAAAATTCTTGGGACTGATCTGAGTAATTTTTCTGTCAAAAAATAAACTGAAAACTTGTCAGAATAAAATTTTAAGAATTAATCTGTATATTAATTTTTTAAGAGACTAAAATATCTACTTTTAAAATCTTTAAAAACTGATTTGGGTAATTATCTATATAGTATAATCATAGCAATAAAAATGAGTGGTATAAATGATAAGAGAAATACTCAAATTTCATGAGGGTAACTCAAGCCCATTTTGGTGGATGATATAGGCATTTAATTTGCTTTCATATAATCCACTAGGAATTGAATGATCAATGTTGTACTTATTTAAACTTCTGTTTTATCTATATAATATTTTGAAATCATCCTATATCTAAAAAATTTTACAGGTAAAAGACGCTTGATGAGTTGAATAATAAGAAAGAAAAATCAACCTTGCACACAACATACATTATATATACCAAAATTAATCAAAGTTTAAATAATTATAAAGATAATTCTAATAAACAGTATAATAATATGGTGGTAAGGCGGCATAGAAATATAGTAAACCAGCAAGACCAAGTGGAACTGGAAGTAGCAAATTATAGGTGCCAATTGTGTTGATGAGTGTTTTAAGGTGACCAATAAATAATATTTCTGTAGACAAAGGTGTTTGAGTATTTCTTAGACCTTAACAAAGTTATTTAAATTAGACTTCGGTTAACACTTGCTTTAGTGCACATATTAATATTATTAGGTTTTTTTATTAACGTGTCACTTTTTTTTTAAATTTATTACTAAAATGTTTTTATTTTCAATTTATTCAGGTATTATTGTTTTTGAAGTGCTGATTAGGAGATGCTAAATTGTTTAAGCACTTCTTTCACTGAAAACGCTAATAAAAAAAGTGAATTCATTATGTGTGGAATTCATGTGAAAAGCATGTTTCATAAAAAGAAATCCTAAACGAGAAAATGGTGCCAGCACAAAATCGCTGACCGAGAAAGCACTTTGTCTTAACAAAATTTAATAATATAAAATAACTAAATTAATAATTAACTAATATTGATATGTAAATATGGTTAAAATTGGTTTTATTAATGTGTGAATATTACTAATACTCTTGGATACTCTCTATTTTATTAAGTATTGTGTGACAATGGATTACAGCTGTATAATAGAATATGAAGAGGTAGCCACAATGAATTACAGTTGTATAATAGAATATGAAGAGATAGTCAGTATATTTTTTCTTTTTTTCTTTCTTCTTTCTTTTTGGCTATATATAGCTGTACTTTTTATGTCTGTAAATGAGTAATTTTTACTAATGTAATAGACACATTTATCTCTTCTTTAACTTGCTTTTCACCAAGAAATTTGCAGCTCAGAACGAATTTCATCATGGTGCGGTGAGCGTGGAAGAGCTGCAAATATTATTAAGCAAGAAGTGTGAACTTTACCCCTTCCTTCTGCAACATCCATGGCAGATCGAGAAGCTGGAGTGGATAATCCAGAAAATTCACAACTGCAAACATTTTCAGTGAGTGATTTACAAAATCTCATAAGATTTATGAATCAACTTGCCAACCTTCAAACGCAAGTAGGGAGATCAACATTGAACCCGATTCAAGATCAGACAAGTCTTTTCTACCTCCATCCAAATGAAAGCCTAGGTTTATCACTAACTCAAACTCCTCTTACAACTCGAAATTATCACTCATGGGCGAGATCGGTTTGGCTATCCATCAAATTGAAGAACAAGTTGGGATTCATTGATGGAAGCATTTTGAAACCTGAGAAAACTGACTCAACCTATGAAACTTGGGACAGATGCAACACCTTTGTACTATCGTGGTTGCATTCTTCCCTGAGCACAGAGATTCTTTAAAGTGTTGATGAGTCCATATTTTTCGATATATTTTGCCTTGATTTGAATGGATTATAGCATATGAACTCACACTTAAGCACCAAAATAGCATACTTTTGTGTTTGATCCCTAATTTGATCCTAAATGTGAAAACATGCGTTTTAATGCTTAGATTAGTGATTTTTA
Organism: Arachis hypogaea; assembly: GCF_003086295.3. Taxonomy (NCBI): domain Eukaryota; kingdom Viridiplantae; phylum Streptophyta; class Magnoliopsida; order Fabales; family Fabaceae; genus Arachis; species Arachis hypogaea. The sequence goes on along the minus strand of NC_092054.1, from coordinate 129,150,277 downwards.
ATTCCACTTTTATGTCATTCGATGCCATGATATGGTTTGTGAGTGATTTCAGACATTAGAGGCAAGAATGGATGGCCAAAAGTGGAAGAAGGCATGTACAAGGGAGAAAACATGAAGAAAACAAGGAAAAGCACACACAGCGAAGTGTGCGTGCGCACAGCCCAGCGTGCGTGCGCACAGCCCAGCGTGCGTGCGCACAGCCCAGCGTGCGTGCGCACAGCCCAGCGTGCGTGCGCACAGCCCAGCGTGCGTGCGCACAGCCCAGCGTGCGTGCGCACAAGCAAGAATTTCCATGTGTGCGTGCGCACAAACACCTGTGCGTACGCATAGGTCAACTTTCAGCCGAGTGTACTGATGAATCCATATTTGATGATGATTTTTGGTTAGAATTGAATGGATTTTTCATCACATAAACTCACACTTATTCCCTTGAATAGCATGCTTTTGATCTCTCCTCCCAATTTGTGCTTGATCATGAAAATATGTTCTTTTATACTTAATTTAATCTATTTTATTCTATTTGCCTTCCATTCGATGCCTTGATGTTGTTGGTGAAGTGCTTTCAGGTGTATAAGGTAGGAATGGATTGGAGAAAATGGAAGAAGAGCATGCAAAGTGGAGGAAGCAAGAGAAATCAAAGGAGTGAGCTCAGAGACGTGTGCATGCGCACAGCTACCTGTGCGTACGCACAGCCATCCAAGCAGAGCACGTGGAGTGCAACGAGCGCGTCGCGCATCCAGCCATGCATCGTGTAGTGTGCGTGCGCACACCTTCCTGTGCGTCTGCACAGGCCTGGATTTCTCGCGAAGTGTGCGGACGCACGCGTCTGTGCATCCGCACAGGTGTCCGCACATGACTTTATTAAAATAGCACGTGTCTCGCGATTTGAGGGCTTTGGAGGCCCATTTCTAAAGTCTTCTAGCTCATATTGGAGGGGAGAATGAAGCCATAACATACCATATCATTTTAGTATAGTTTAGGAGTAGTGGTAGGAAGTTTTAGTTTAGTTTTTCTCTAAGTTTTTCATCATCTCTATTAGGGTTTATATTAGGGTTTTACATTCAAGTTCTATTTCCATTTTTTATCTTGGATTTTGTAAGCTCTCTGATGAGCGGATAATTTATACGCTTTTTGGCATTGTTTTTACTTAGTTTTTAGTGTGTTTTAGTTGGTTTTTAGTTTATTTTCATTAGTTTCTAGGAAAAATTCATATTTCTGGACTTTACTATGAGTTTGTGTGTTTTTCTGAGATTTCAAATATTTTCTGGCTGAAATTGAGGGAGCTGAGCAAAAATCTGATTCAGGCTGAAAAAGGACTGCTAATGCTGTTGGATTCTGACCTCCCTACACTCAAAGTAGATTTTCTAGAGCTACAGAACTCCAAATGGCGCGCTTCCAATTGCGTTGGAAAGTAGACATCCAGAGCTTTCCAGAAATATATAATAGTCCATACTTTGCTCAAGAATAGACGACATAAACTGGCGTTCAACGCCAGTTCCATGCTGCAGTCTGGCGTCCAGCGCCAGAAACAAGTTACAAAGTGGAGTTCAACGCCAGAAAAGGATCCAAAGCTGGCGTTGAACGCCCAAAACAGCCCTATGCACGTGATTAGCTTAAGTCTCATCCCCAGCATACACCAAGTGGGCCCCAGAAGTGGATTTCTGCACCATCTATCATAGTTTGTTCATTTTCTGTAAACCTAGGTTACTAGTTTAGTATTTAAACAACTTTTAGAGGTTTATTTTCGGAACTCATGACATTTTAGATCTGAACTTTGTACTCTTTGACGGCATGAGTCTCTAAACTCCATTGTTGGGGGTGAGGAGCTCTGCTGTGTTTCGATGAATTAATGCAACTATTTCTGTTTTCTATTCAAACACGCTTGTTTCTATCTAAGATGTTTATTCACACTTCAATATGATGGATGTGATGATCCGTGACACTCATCATCATCCTCAATCTATGAACGCGTGCCTGACAACCACCTCCGTTCTACCTTCGATTGAATGAACATCTCTTGGATTCCTTAATCAGAATCTTCGTGGTATAAGCTAGAATCCATTGGCAGCATTCATGAGAATCCAGAAAGTCTAAACCTTGTCTGTGGTATTCCGAGTAGGATTCAGGGATTGAATGACTGTGACGAGTTTCAAACTCACAAAGGCTGGGCGTAGTGACAGACGCAAAAGGATCAATGGATCCTATTCCAGCATGAGTGGGAACCGACAGATGATTAGCCGTGCGGTGACAGCGCACCTGGACCTTTTTCACTGAGAGAACGGATGGTAGCCATTGACAACGGTGATCCACCAACACACAGCTTGCCATAGGAGGAACCTTGCGTGCGTGAAGAAGAAGACAGGGAGAAAGCAGAGATTCAGAAGACAAAGTATCTCCAAAACTCCAACATATTCTTCATTACTGCAGAACAAGTATTTAATCCATGCTCTTTTATTCTTCGAAATTCATACTGATAATTATAATTGATTTCCTGACTAAGATTTATAAGATAACCATAGATTGCTTCAAACCAACAATCTCCGTGGGATTCGACCCTTACTCACGTAAGGTATTACTTGGACGACCCAGTGCACTTGCTGGTTAGTGGTACGAGTTGTGAAAAGTGTGATTTACAATTCGTGCACCAAGTTTTTGGCGCCGTTGACGGGGATTGTTTGAGTTTGAACAACTGACGGTGAATCTTGTTGCTTAGATTAGGAAATTTTTGTCTTTTGGGTCAGAGTCTTTTATTTTCTTTTCAAAAATTTTTCAAAAATATTATTTTTCTTGTTTGATCTTTAATTTTTCTTGTTCTGTTTCTTTTCTTGTTTTTCTTGTGCCTTTTCAAAACATTAGTTTTCAAAAAAAATTTATTCTTAGTTGTTAATAAAAAAAAATATCCTTCTTCAAAACAAGTGTTACATTTATTGCCCAATTGGCTAGAGTGTTGGTTTATGTTCTTGATGATTGGGCACCAGTTCTATTAAAAATCTTTTTCAAAAATAATTTCTCCTAGATTAAATCTTGTGCCAAACTTTAAGTTTGGTATTTTCTTGTTGATTTTTCTTTGGTTTTCGAAAATTTATTTTGGTTTTCTAAAAATTTTAAGTTTGGTGTTCCTTATTCATGTTCTTGTGTTCTTGTGAATCTTCAAAGTGTTCTTGAGTTTTTCCTTGTGTCTTGATCTTAAAATTTTTAAGTTTGGTGTTCCTTGGTGTTTTCCCTCCAAAATTTTCGAAAACAAGGAGCATTAGATCTAAAAATTTTAAATCTTGTGCTATCTTATTATTTTTCTCTTTCCTCTTTAAATTCAAAAATATCTTTTCTCTCTATTTTAAAACATTTTTTTCGAAAATCAATTTTAAAATTCAGATTTTTTATTTCAAAATTTAAAACCCTTTTCAAAAAAAAAATCATATCTTTTTCAAAACTTCCTAACCACTTTCTCTCTCCTCATTTTTTCGAAAATCCTCACCCAATTTTTATTTATTTTATTTTAATTTATTTCATTTTCGAAATAAATAAATAAATAAATAAATAAAAATATTTTTTTCTAATTTTACATCATCTCCCTTTCTCCATCATGGATCTAAGTGGAAATGAACAGTCCAGAAGGACTCTGAGGTCATATGCTAACCCCTCTACTGCTTCATATGGGAGTAGTATCTGCATACCCTCTATTGGAGTCAGTAGCTTTGAGTTGAATCCTCAGCTCATTATCATGGTGCAGCAAAGCTGCCAGTATTTCGGTCTTCCACAGGAAGAACCTACAGAGTTTCTGGCACAGTTTTTACAGATTGCTGACACAGTACATGATAAGGAAGTAGATCAGGATGTCTACAGATTATTACTGTTCCCATTTGCTATAAAAGACCAAGCCAAGAGGTGGTTAAATAACCAACCTAAGGCTAGCATAAAGACATGGAAACAGCTGACAGAAAAATTCCTGAATCAATACTTTCCTCCAAAACGGATGACACAGCTAAGGTTGGACATCCAAGGCTTTAAACAAGGAGATGATGAATCTCTTTATGATTCCTGGGAGAGATACAGAGAGATGCTAAGAAAATGCCCCTCTGAAATTGATGAGCGGATATTTTATACGCTTTTTGGGGTTAATTTCATATAGTTTTTAGTATGTTTTAGTGAGTTTTTAGTTTGTTTCCTTTAGTTTTTAGGAAAAATTCATATTTCTGGACTTTACTATGAGTTGTGTGTTTTTCTGTAATTTCAGATATTTTTCTGGCTGAAATTGAGGGAGCTGAGCAAAAATCTGATTCAGGCTGAAAAAGGACTGCTGATGCTGTTGGATTCTGACCTCCCTGCACTCAAAGTGGATTTTCTGGAGCTACAGAACTCGAAATAGCACGCTTTTAATTGCGTTGGAAAGTAGACATCCAGAGCTTTCCAGCAATATATAATAGTCCATACTTTGCTCAAGGATAGACAACGTAAACTGGCGTTCAACGCCAGTTCTCTGCCCAATTCTGGCGTCCAGCGCCAGAAAAGGATTAAAAGTTGGAGTTCAACGCCAGAAATGGATCCAAACCTGGCGTTGAACGCCCAAAACAGCCTTATGCACGTGAATTGTTTAAGTCTCAGCCCCAGCACACACCAAGTGGGCCCCAGAAGTGGATCTCTGCACCATCTGTCATAGTCTACTCACTTTTTATAAACCTAGGCTACTAGTTTAGTATTTAAACAACTTTTAGAAACTTATTTTGCATCTCATGACATTTTAGACCTGAACTTTGTACTCTTTGACGGTATGAGTCTCTAAACTCCATTGTTGAGGGTGAGGAGCTCTGCTGTGTCTCAATGAATTAATGCAAGTATTTCTGTTTTCTATTCAAACATGCGTGTTCCTATCTAAGATATCCATTCGTGCCTAACTATGGAGAAGGTGATGATCAGTGACACTCATCACCTTTCTCAATCCATGAACGTGTGTCTGACAATCACCTCCGTTCTACATCAGATTGAATGAATATCTCTTAGATTCCTTAATCAGAATCTCTGTGGTATAAGCTAGATTGATGGCGGCATTCATGAGAATCCGGAAGGTCTAAACCTTGTCTGTGGTATTCCGAGTAGGATTCAAGGATTGAATGACTGTGACGAGCTTCAAACTCGCGAGTGCTGGGCGTAGTGACAGATGCAAAAGGAGGGTGAATCCTATTCCAGCATGATCGGGAACCTCAGATGATTAGCCGTGCTGTGACAGAGCATTTGGACCATTTTCACAAGAGGAGGGGATGTAACCATTAACAACGGTGATGCCCCAACACACAGCTTGCCATAGAAGGACGTGCGTGCGTGAATCAGAAGACAAAGGAAAGCAGAGATTCAGGGGACAAAGCATCTCCAAAACTCCAACATATTCTCCATTACTGCATAACAAATAACCTTTAACCCATGCTCTCTTGTTTATTTGCAATTCAACTGATAAATACAATTGACTTCCTGACTAAGAATTACAAGATAACCATAGATTGCTTCAAACCAACAATCTCCGTGGGATTCGACCCTTACTCGCGTAAGGTATTACTTGGACGACCCAGTGCACTTGCTGGTTAGTGGTACGAGTTGTGAAAAGTGTGATTCACAATTCGTGCACCAAGTTTTTGGCGCCGTTGCCGGGGATTGTTCGTGTTTGAACAACTGACGGTTTATTTTGTTGCTTAGATTAGGAAAATTTTTCCTTTTTGATTTAGAGTCTCTTATTATTGTTCTTAGTTAAAAATATCCTTCTTCAAAACAAGTGTTACATTTACTGCCCAATTGGCTAGAGCGTTGGTCTAAATCCGTGGCAGTTTGGTACACTCTTTTTAAAATCTTTTTCAAAAATAATATTTTCTCTATTAAATTTTGTGCCAAACTTTAAGTTTGGTGTTTTCTAGTTGATATCCCCTTGATTTTCGAAAATTTTAAGTTTGGTGTTCCTTCTTCATGTTCTTGTGTTCTTGTGAGTCTTCAAAGTGTTCTTGAGTTTTCCCTGTATCTTGATCTTAAAATTTTAAGTTTGGTGTTCCTTGGTGTTTTCCCTCCAAATTTCTCGAAAACAAGGAGCATTAGATCTAAAAATTTTAAATCTTGCGCTATTTTATTGTTTTTCTCTTTCCTCACTAAATTCAAAAATATCTTTTCTCTCTAATTTTAAAACAAATTTTCGAAAATTATTTTTAAAAAATTCAGATTTTTTTTCAAAATTTAAAATCTTTTCCAAATCATATCTTTTTTCAAAACTTCCTTACCACTTTCCCTCCCCTCATTTTTTCGAAAATCTTCACCTACTTTTATTTATTTTATTAATTTATTTTATTTTCGAAATAAATAAATCAATAAATAAATAAAAAAAAATTATTTTCTCTATTTTACATCATCTCCCTTTCTCCATCATGGATCTAAGCAGAAATGAACAGTCCAGGAGGACTCTGGGGTCATATTCTAACCCCTCTACTGCTTCATATGGGAGTAGCATCTGCATACCCTCCATTGGAGTCAGTAGCTTTGAGTTGAATCCTCAGCTCATTATCATGGTGCAGCAAAGTTGCCAGTATTCCGGTATTTCACAGGAAGAACCTACAGAGTTTCTGGCACAGTTTCTACAGATTGCTGACACAGTACATGATAAAGAAATAGATCAGGATGTCTACAGACTATTACTGTTTCCATTTGTTGTAAAAGATCAAGCTAAGAGGTGGTTGAATAACCAACCTAAGGCCAGCATAAGGACATGGAAACAGCTACCAGAAAAATTCCTGAATCAATACTTTCCCCCAAAACGGATGACACAGCTAAGGCTGGACATCCAAGGCTTTAAACAAGGAAATAGTGAATCTCTTTATGATGCCTGGGAAAGATACAGAGAGATGCTGCGAAAATGCCCTTCTGAAATGTTTTCAGAATGGGTTCAGTTAGACATCTTCTATTATGGGCTTGCTGAAGGAGCTCAGATGTCTCTAGATTACTCAGCTGGTGGATCTATCCACATGAGAAAGACAATTGAAGAGGCTCAAGAGCTCATTGATACAGTTGCCAGGAATCAGCATCTGTACCTAAGCAGTGACCCTTCCATGAAAGAAGAGGTTAAAACAGCAACTGCTGAATTCAGTCCTGTAAAACAAGCTGTTGAATTCAATCAGCAATTGGACTTTCTAACAAAACAGTTAGCCGAATTCAAAGATAGACTACAAGAGACAAGGATGGCTAATATACATATGGAAGAACAGTTTAAGCAAACAAAGCAGCAGCTGTCAAGGCAAATAACAGAAGAATGCCAAGCAGTTCAGTTAAGAAGCGGGAAAACATTAAATACCCCACCTCAAGGCAGCAAAAAGCTAAGAAATGAGCAAACCACCCAAAATTCACCTAAGGACAGTAAGAGCCCAGGGAGAACCAATTCTGGAACTAAAACGCCAGAAATTTGGTGAAAGACTGGCGCTGAACGCCCAGACCATGCTCAGGACTGGCGTTCAACGCCAGAAACAAGGCAGGACTGGCGTTCAACACCAGAAATAGGCAAAGATCTGGTGTTGAACGCCCAAAATGGGCAAGATCTGGCACTAAACGCCCAAAATGGGCACAGTTCTGGCGTTCAGACGCCAGGAACAGACAAGGAGTTGGCATCTAACATCACTCCAGTTTCTAACTCTGGCACTCAATTGCCAGTGAGGGATCAGACACACACAAATGCTGAAAGCAACCCCTCTAAAAAGGCTTCTTCAACCACTTCTGTAGGCAATAAACCTACAGCAACTAAGGTTGAAGAATATAAAGCCAAGATACCTTATCCTCAAAAACTCCGGAAAGAGGAGCAGGATAAACAATTTTCTCGCTTTGCAGATTATCTCAGGACTCTTGAAATAAAGACTCCATTTGCAGAAGCACTTGAGCAAATACCTTCTTATGCCAAGTTCATGAAAGAGATCTTGAGTCATAAAAAGGATTGGAGAGAAACAGAAAGAGTTCTCCTCACTGAAGAATGCAGTGCAGTCATTCTAAAAAGCTTTCCTGAGAAGCTTAAAGACCCTGGGAGTTTTCTGATACCATGCATATTAGAAGGTCAATGCACCAAGACAGCTTTATGCGATCTTGGGGCAAGCATCAACCTAATACCTGCATCCACTATCAGAAAGCTTGGCTTAACTGAAGAAGTTAAACCAACCCGGATATGTCTCCAACTTGCTGATGGCTCCACTAAATACCCATCAGGCGTGATTGAAGACATGATTGTCAGAGTTGGGCCATTCGCCTTTCCCACTGACTTTGTTGTGCTGGAAATGGAGGAGCACAAGAGTGCTACTCTCATTCTAGGAAGACCCTTCCTAGCAACTGGACGATCCCTCATTGACGTCCAACAGGGGGAAATAACCCTGAGAGTCAATGATGATGAGTTTAAGTTGAACGCTGTCAAAGCCATGCAGCATCCTGACACATCAAAAGACTGTATGAAAGTTGATCTTATTGACTCTTTGGTAGAAGAGATCAACATGGCTGAGAGTCTCGAATCAGAGTTAGAAAACATCTTTAAAGATGTTCAGCCTGATTTAGAGGATTCAGAGGATATGAAAGAGCCTCTGAAATTTCTTCTGGAAGAATAAAAACCTCCTAAACCCGAGCTCAAGCTATTACCACCATCCTTGAAATATGCATTTCTGGGAGAAGGTGACACTTTTTCAGTAATCATAAGCTCTGCCTTAAATTCACAGGAAGAGGAAGCACTTATTCAAGTGCTAAGGACACACAAGACAGCTATTGGGTGGTCCATAGGTGACCTTAAGGGCATAAGCCCAGCTAGATGCATGCACAAAATCTTATTGGAGGATAATGCTAAACCAGTGGTTCAACCACAGAGACGGCTAAATCCAGCCATGAAGGAAGTGGTGCAGAAAGAGGTCACCAAATTACTAGAGGCTGGGATTATTTATCCTATTTCTGATAGCCCCTGGGTGAGCCCTGTCCAAGTTGTCCCAAAAAAGGGAGGCATGACAGTGATTCATAATGAAAAAAAATGAACTGGTTCCTACAAGAACAGTTACAGGGTGGCGTATATGTATTGACTACAGAAGGCTCAATACAGCCACCAGAAAGGATCATTTTCCTTTACCATTCATAGACCAGATGCTAGAAAGACTAGCAGGTCATGATTATTACTGCTTTTTGGACGGCTACTCAGGCTATAACCAGATTGCAGTAGATCCTCAGGATCAAGAGAAAACAGCATTCACATGTCCATCCGGAGTGTTTGCTTAAAGAAGGATGCCATTTGGGCTGTGTAATGCGCCTGCAACCTTCCAGAGATGCATGCTCTCTATTTTCTCTGATATGGTGGAAAAATTTCTGGAAGTCTTCATGGATGACTTCTCAGTATATGGAGACTCATCCAGCTCCTGTCTTGATCACCTGAAACTTGTTCTGAAAAGATGCCAAGAGACCAACCTAGTTTTAAACTGGGAAAAATGTCACTTCATGGTGACTGAAGGGATTGTTCTTGGGCATAAAATCTCAAACAAGGGAATAGAGGTGGATCAAGCAAAAATAGAGGTATTGAAAAATTACCACCACCTGCCAATGTTAAGGCAATCAGAAGCTTTCTGGGGCATGCAGGATTCTATAGGAGGTTTATAAAGGATTTTTCAAAAATCGCAAAACCTCTAAGCAATCTGCTAGCTACTGACACGCCATTTGTGTTTGACACAGAGTGCCTGCAGGCGTTTGAAACGCTGAAAGCTAAGCTGGTCACAGCACTAGTTATTTCTGCACCAGACTGGACATTACCATTTGAGCTAATGTGTGATGCCAGTGATCACGCCATTGGTGCAGTGTTGGGACAGAGGCATGACAAGCTTCTGCACGTCATTTATTACGCTAGTCGTGTTCTAAATGATGCCCAGAAAAATTACACAACCACAGAAAAAGAATTACTTGCAGTGGTTTACGCCATTGACAAGTTCAGATCATACTTAGTAGGATCAAAAGTGATTGTGTATACTGATCATGCTGCTCTTAAATATCTACTCACAAAGCAGGATTCAAAACCCAGGCTCATCAAATGGGTGTTGCTTCTGCAAGAGTTTGATATAGAAATAAGAGACAGAAAAGGGACAGAGAACCAAGTGGCTGATCATCTGTCCCGGATAGAGCCAGTAGAAGGGACGTCCCTCCCCTCTTATGAGATCTCTGAGACTTTTCCGGATGAGCATTTATTTGCCATTCAGGAAACACCATGGTTTGCCGATATTGCAAACTATAAAGCTGCAAGGTTCATACCCAAGGAGTACAACAGGATACAAAAGAAGAAATTAATTACTGATGCAAAGTACTACTTGTGGGATGAACCCTATCTCTTTAAGAGATGTGCAGACGGAATAATCCGTAGGTGTGTGCCTAGAGAAGAAGCACAGAGGATCCTGTGGCATTGCCATGGATCTCAATATGGAGGCCATTTCGGAGGTGAGCGAACAGCCACCAAGGTCCTCCAATGTGGCTTCTATTGGCCCTCACTCTATAAAGATTCCCGAGAGTTTGTACGTAACTGTGACAGTTGCCAAAGAGCTGGTAATCTGCCTCATGGTTACGCCATGCCTCAACAAGGAATCTTGGAAATTGAGTTGTTTGACGTATGGGGAATTGACTTCATGGGACCTTTCCCACCATCATACTCAAACATTTATATTCTGGTGGCAGTTGAATATGTATCAAAATGGGTTGAGGCCATTGCAACACCCACCAATGATACTAAAACAGTGCTGAAGTTCCTCCAGAAACATATCTTTAGCAGGTTTGGTGTCCCTAGAGTACTCATCAGTGATGGGGGCACTCACTTCTGCAATAAACAGCTTTACTCTGCCATGGTTCGGTATGGAATTCGCCATAAGGTGGCTACTCCATATCATCCACAAACTAATGGGCAAGCTGAAGTCTCTAATAGAGAATTAAAGAGAATCCTAGAATGGACAGTAAGTACCCGTAGAAAGGATTGGGCACGGAGCTTGGATGATGCTCTGTGGGCTTACAGAACAGCATTCAAGACCCCTATAGGGACCTCTCCATACCAACTTATGTATGGTAAGGCATGTCACCTGCCCGTGGAACTGGAACATAAAGCCTACTGGGCAACCAGAGTCCTAAACATTGATGCCAAATTAGCAGGAGAAAAAAGATTGCTCCATCTAAATGAGCTAGAGGAATTCAGATTCACAGCTTTCGAAAATGCCAAGCTTTATAAAGAGAAATAAAAAAGGTGGCATGACAGAAAGCTGTCATCTAGAATCTTTGAGCCAGGACAGAAGGTTCTGCTATTCAACTCTAGACTCAGGCTATTCCCCAGGAAATTGAAATCCCGGTGGAGGGGACCATACGTGATTACAAGTGTATCACCATATGGTTATGTGGAGCTTCAAGATATTGATTCTGACAAGAGGTTCATTGTCAATGGACAGAGAATCAAGCACTATCTTGAAGGCAACGTTGAGCAAGAGTGCTCAAGGCTGAAGCTAGACTAAAAGCTCAGCAAGGTCCCGCTAAAGACAATAAAGAAGCGCTTGTTGGGAGGCAACCCAGCCATGGGGCATCAATTCTCTAAGCATTTTGCCCTATTTCTATTTTTATTTTTATTTGTTTATATAGAGTTCGTTGATAACAAGGTAAAGAATCAATTGCATAAGTTCACAGGGTTACAGAAGGAATCTGCACACAAAACAGAGAAAAAGAGCTCACTGGCAAGAAAACACCAGTAAGAGCCCAGTTTGGGCGTTCAGCGCCCAAAAGGGGCAGCCAGTGGGCGCTGAACGCCAGTAAGGATAGCAATCTGGCGTTCAACGCCAGAAAAGGGCAACAATTGGGCGTTGAACGCCCAGGAGAACAGCATTTGGGCGTTCAAACGCCAGGATGATGGGGAGGAGGCAAAATTCATTTTTCTTCATATTTTTTCATTCTAATCTTGATTTTCATGATTTCTTGCATAAACATGTTAAGAACCCTGATTTCTAAAATCCCTAATTTCTAAAAATCCAACTTTAAAAATATCAAATATATCTTAATCCATAAGCACAAACCCTCTTTGCAAATTCAATCCAACTCTTTTCAAATCTTTTTAAAAAACAACTCTATCTTTTCAACTCATCAATATCTTTTTCAAAATCTCCACTTTATCTTTTTCAAAATCTAGATCTATCTTTTTCAAAAATCTTTCATATCTTTTCAATTTTAAACTATATCCTCTCTTATCATATCTTCTATCTTATCTTTTCCAAATCAATCTCTTTTATCATATCTTTATCTTTTTTTTTCGAAAACCCACCCTCCCTCCCTTTAAATTTGGGTTCGGCCTCCCTCCCCTTCCATCAACAATTGCACCTAGCTCTCCTTCTATCCCTCTCCTTTCTTTTCTTTTGCTTGAGGACAAGCAAACCTCTAAGTTTGGTGTGTTTATCCGCGATCACTAAGATCATGGCTCCTAAAGGAAAACAACCCACTCCAAGAGGCAAGAAAGAGAGCGTTCCAAAACTACTTTGGAATCAAGGGAAGTTCTTATCTAAAGAACATTCAGACCATTATAAAAAAATAATGGGTCTGAGATCAGTGATCCCGGAAGTTAGATTCGATCTGAAAGAAGATGAATATCCGGAGATCCAGGAGCAAATTCGAATCAGGAACTGGGAAATCCTAGCTAATCCTGAAACGAAAGTGGGAAGGAATATGGTCCAGGAGTTCTATGCTAATATGTGGCAGACTGACAAGCAAAAACTATCTGGAACTGCTTTCTATGAATATCGGACCATGGTCAGAGGATAGATTGTTCATACCATCCCTGATAAGATCAGAGAGATCTTAAAGCTACCTCAGCTGAAAGATGATCCAGACTCCTTCAACAGGAGGATGATGAGAACAGACAAGGGCCTGGATAAGATTCTAGAGGACATATGTATCCCTGGAGCCAGGTGGACCACCAACACAAAGGGTGTCCCAAATCAACTCAAGAGAGAAGATCTCAAACCAGTCGCCAGAGGATGGCTGGACTTCATTGGGCATTCTCTGTTGCCTACTAGCAACCGTTCTGAAGTCACAGTTAAAAGAGCAGTGATGATCCATTGCATCATGATGGGAAAAGAAGTGGAAGTTCATCAGATGATCTCAGCTGAACTCTACAAAATTGCTAACAAAAATTCTAAAGAGGCCAGGTTGGCTTATCCAAGCATGATTTCTCTGCTCTGCAAGGACGCTGGAGTAAGGATGGGAATAACTGAGTATATCTCAGTTGAGAAACCAATAACCAGAGCACCAATGGAAAAACAACAAGCACAGGATGATCCCACCAAGAAGAAAACACAGGAATTTCTCCCAGAAATCCCTCAATCTGAATACTAGGAGTATCTTGAGACGTCTGTTACCAAGATACGGGAAGCTATGGAACAAATAATAAAAGAACAGAAGGAACACAGTCAAATTCTTACCTATATGTTTAAAGAACAAGAGGAGCAAGGGCGTGACTTAAGGGAATTGAAGCGCCAGAAGTTATCTCTTGAAGGACCAAGCACCCCACGGATCAGAGGAACACCCACTTCCTAGAACAAAGGTTGTTAAATTCCAATTTCTGCTTTAACTCTATGATAGTGTCATTATAGAAGTTCACCTTAGGAGTCATATAGTAGTAATTAGTATCTATGTTGATTTTATCTCCAATTAAGCCATAGTTTATTTTTCTCATCATTAGCAAACATGAATAAAATAGTAGATCTTTTGAATAAGAGGCAATAAAATTTCGAGTTTTAATAAGAGAAATTCTAATTAGTTACATGTGGTGGCAATACTTTCTGTCTTCTGAATGAATGCTTGAACAGTGCATATGTCTTTTGAATTTGTTGTTTAAGACTGTTAAATATGTTGGCTCTTGAAAGAATGATGAACATGAGACATGTTATTGATAATCTAAAAAATTATAAAAATGATTCTTGAAGCAAGAAAAAGCAGCAAAAAAAAAGCCAATAACCCTTAAAACCAAAAGGCAAGGGTAATAAAAAGGATCCCAAGGCTTTGAGCATCAGTGGATAGGAGGGCCTAAGGGAATAGAATCCTGGCCTAAGCGGCTAAACCAAGCTGTCCCTAACCATGTGCTTGTGGCGTGAAGGTGTCAAGTGAAAGCTTGAGACTGAGCGGTTAAAGTCAAGGTCCAAAGCAGAAAGAAGAGTGTGCTTAAGAACTCTGGACACCTCTAATTGGGACTTTAGCAAAGCTGAGTCACAATCTAAAAGGTTCACCCAATTATGTGTCTGTGGCATTTATGTATCCGGTGGTAATACTGAAAACAAAGTGCTTAGGGCCACGGCCAAGACTCATGAAATAGCTGTGTTCAAGAATCATCATACTGAAATAGGAGAATCAATAACACTATCTAAATTTGAAGTTCCTATAGATGCCAATCACTCTGAGCTTCAATGGATAAAGTGAGATGCCAAAACTGTTCGGAAGCAAAAAGCTACTAGTCCCACTCATCTAATTAGAATCTAAGCTTCACTCAAAACTCTGAGATATTATTGCTTCTCAACCTATTAGTCTTCTATTTTATTTGTCTAGTTGCTTGAGGACAAGCAACAGTTTAAGTTTGGTGTTGTGATGAGCGGATATTTTATACGCTTTTTGGGGTTAATTTCATATAGTTTTTAGTATGTTTTAGTGAGTTTTTAGTTTGTTTCCTTTAGTTTTTAGGAAAAATTAATATTTCTAGACTTTACTATGAGTTGTGTGTTTTTTTGTAATTTCAGGTATTTTTCTGGCTGAAATTGAGGGAGCTGAGCAAAAATCTGATTCAGGCTGAAAAAGGACTGTTGATGCTGTTGGATTCTGACCTCCCTGCACTCAAAGTGAATTTTCTGGAGCTACAGAACTCGAAATGGCGCGCTTCTAATTGCGTTGGAAAGTAGACATCCAGAGCTTTCCAGAAATATATAATAGTCTATACTTTGCTCAAGGATAGACGACGTAAACTGGCATTCAACGCCAGTTCTCTGCCCAATTCTGGCGTCCAACGCCAGAAAAGGATTAAAAGTTGGAGTTCAACGCCAGAAATGGATCCAAACCTGGCGTTGAACGCCCAAAACAGCCTTATGCACGTGAATTGTTTAAGTCTCAGCCCCAGCACACACCAAGTGGGCTCCAGAAGTGGATCTCTGCACCATCTGTCATAGTCTACTCACTTTTTGTAAACCTAGGCTACTAGTTTAGTATTTAAACAACTTTTAGAAACTTATTTTGCATCTCATGACATTTTAGACCTGAACTTTGTACTCTTTGACGGTATGAGTCTCTAAACTCCATTGTTGGGGGTGAGGAGCTCTGCTGTGTCTCAATGAATTAATGCAAGTATTTCTGTTTTCTATTCAAACATGCGTGTTCCTATCTAAGATATCCATTCGCGCCTAACTATGGAGAAGGTGATGATCAGTGACAATCATCACCTTTCTCAATCCATGAACGTGTATCTGACAATCACCTCCGTTCTACATCAGATTGAATGAATATCTCTTAGATTCCTTAATCAGAATCTCCGTGGTATAAGCTAGATTGATGGCAGCATTCATGAGAATCCGGAAGGTCTAAACCTTGTCTGTGGTATTCCGAGTAGGATTCAAGGATTGAATGACTGTGACGAGCTTCAAACTCGCGAGTGCTGGGTGTAGTGACAGACGCAAAAGGAGGGTGAATCCTATTCCAGCATGATCGGGAACCTCAGATGATTAGCCGTGCTGTGACAGAGCATTTGGACCATTTTCACAAGAGGAGGGGATGTAACCATTGACAACGGTGATGCCCCAACACACAGCTTGCCATAGAAGGACGTGCGTGCGTGAATCAGAAGACAAAGGAAAGCAGAGATTCAGAGGACAAAGCATCTCCAAAACTCCAACATATTCTCCATTACTGCATAACAAGTAACCTTTAACCCATGCTCTCTTGTTTATTCGCAATTCAACTGATAAATACAATTGACTTCCTGACTAAGAATTGCAAGATAACCATAGATTGCTTCAAACCAACAATCTCCGTGGGATTCGACCCTTACTCACGTAAGGTATTATTTGGACGACCCAGTGCACTTGCTAGTTAGTGGTACGAGTTGTGAAAAGTGTGATTCACAATTCGTGCACCTGAAATGTTTTCAGAGTGGGTTCAGCTAGACATCTTCTATTATGGGCTTACAGAAAGGGCTCAGCTTTCTCTAGATTAATCAGCTGGTGGATCTATCCACATGAGAAAGACAATTGAAGAAGCTCAAGAGCTCATTGATACAGTTGCCAGAAATCAGCATCTGTACGTAAGCAGTGACCCTTCCATGAAAGAAGAGGTTAAAACAGTAACTACTGAACTCAATCCTGCAGAACAAGCTACTGAATTCAATCAGCAATTGGATTTTCTAACAAAACAGTTAGCTGAATTCAAGGAGAGACTACAAGAGACAAGGATGGCTAATATAAATATGGAAGAACAATTAAAGCAAACAAAGCAGCAGCTGTCAAAACAAATAACAGAAGAATGCCAAGCAGTTCAACTAAGAAGTGGGAAAACCTTAAATACCCCACCTCAAGGCAGCAGGAAGCCAAGAAATGAGCAAACTACCCAAATTCCATCTGAGGACAGTAAGAGCCCAGGGAAAAATAATTATGGTGCTAAAACGCCAGAAATTGGGTGGAAGGCTGGCGCTGAACGCCCAGACCATGCTCAAGACTGGCATTCAACGCCAGAAACAAGCAAGGATCTGGCGTTGAACGCCCAAAAGAAGCACAGTTCTGGCGTTCAGACGCCAAGAACAGATGAGGAGCTGGCGTCTAACGCCACTCCAGCTTCCAACCCTGGCTTTCAAATGCCAGTGAGGGATCAGACACCTGCAAGTGCTGATAATAAATCCCTCAAGAAGGCTTCTCAACCTACCTCTGTAGGAAATAAACCTGCAGCAACTAAGGTTGAGGAATACAAAGCCAAGATGCCTTATCCTCAAAAACTCCACAAAGAAGAGCAGGATAAGCAATTTGCCCGCTTTGCAGACTATCTCAGGACTCTTGAAATAAAGATTCCGTTTGCAGAGGCACTTGAGCAAATACCCTCTTATGCCAAGTTCATGAAAGATATCTTGAGTCATAAGAAGGATTGGAGAGAAACTGAAAGAATTCTCCTCACTGAAGAATGCAGTGCAGTCATTCTGAAAAGCTTCCCAGAAAAGCTTAAAGATCCCGGGAGCTTTATGATACCATGCATATTAGAGGGTAACTGCACCAAGACAGCTCTATGTGATCTTGGGGCAAGCATCAACCTAATCCCTGCATCCACTATCAGAAAGCTTGGCTTGACTGAAGAGGTCAAACCAACCCGGATCTGTCTTCAACTTGCTGATGGCTCCATTAAATACCCATCAGGCATAATTGAGGACATGATTGTCAAGGTTGGGCCATTTGTCTTCCCTACTGACTTTGTAGTGCTGGAAATGGAGGAGCACAAGAGTGCAACTCTCATTCTAGGAAGACCATTCCTAGCAACTGGACGAACCCTCATTGACGTCCAAAAAGGGGAGATAACCCTGAGAGTCAATGAAGATGAGTTTAAGTTGAATGTTGTCAAAGCTATGCAACATCCAGACACATCAGACGACTTCCTGGGTGTTGATATTATTGACTCCCTGGTGGAAGAGGTCCATATGACTGAGAGTCTCGAATCAGAGCTTGAGGACATTTTTAAAGATGTTCAGCCTGATCTGGAGGAACCAGAGGAAATAAAAGAACCTCTGAAAACTCCTCAGGAAGAGGAGAAACCTCCTAAACCCGAGCTCAAACCACTACCACCATCCCTGAAATATGCATTTCTGGGAGAAGGTGACACTTTTCCTGTAATCATAAGCTCTGCTTTAGGGCCACAGGAAGAGAAAGCACTAATTCAGGTGCTAAGGACACACAAGACAGCTCTTGGGTGGTCCATAAGTGATCTTAAGGGCATTAGCCCAGCCAGATGCATGCACAAGATCCTATTGGAGGATGATGCTAAGCCAGTGGTTCAACGACAGAGGCGGCTAAATCCTGCCATGAAGGAGGTGGTGCAGAAAGAGGTCACTAAGTTACTAGAGACTGGGATTATCTATCCTATTTCTGATAGCCCCTGGGTGAGCCCTGTCCATGTTGTCCCTAAGAAGGGAGGAATGACAGTGGTTCATAATGAAAAAAATGAACTGGTTCCTACAAGAACAGTTACAGGGTGGCGTATGTGTATTGACTACAGAAGGCTCAATACAGCCACCAGGAAGGATCATTTTCCTTTACCATTCATAGACCAGATGCTAGAGAGACTAGCAGGTCATGAATATTACTACTTTTTGGATGGCTATTCAGGTTACAACCAAATTGCAGTAGATCCTCAGGACCAAGAGAAAACAGCATTCACATGTCCTTCTGGATTGTTTGCCTATAGAAGGATGCCTTTTGGTCTGTGTAATGCACCTGCAACCTTTCAAAGGTGCATGCTCTCTATCTTCTCTGATATGGTAGAGAAGTTTCTGGAAGTCTTCATGGATGACTTTTCAGTATTTGGAGACTCATTCAGCTCCTGCCTTAACCATTTAGCACTTGTTCTGAAAAGATGCCAAGAGACCAACCTAGTTTTAAACTGGGAAAAATGTCACTTTATGGTGACTGAAGGGATTGTCCTTGGGCATAAAATTTCAAACAAGGGAATAGAGGTGGATCAAGCTAAAGTTGAAGTAATTGAAAAATTACCACCACCTGCCAATGTTAAGGCAATCAGAAGCATTCTGGGGCATGCAGGATTCTATAGGAGGTTTATAAAGGATTTTTCAAAAATTGCAAAACCTCTGAGCAATCTGCTAGCTGCTGACACGCCATTTGTGTTTGACACAAAGTGTCTGCAGGCGTTTGAGACCCTGAAAGCTAAGCTGGTCACAGCACCAGTTATTTCTGCACCCGACTGGACATTACCCTTCGAACTAATGTGTGATGCCAGTGACCATACCATTGGTGCAGTATTGGGACAGAGGCATAACAAGCTTCTGCATGTCATTTATTATGCTAGCAGTGTTTTAAATGATGCCCCAAAAAATTACACAACCACAGAAAAAGAATTACTTGCAGTGGTTTATGCCATTGACAAGTTTAGATCCTACTTAGTAGGATCAAAAGTGATTGTGTACACTGACCATGCTGCTTTTAAATATCTACTCACAAAGCAGGATTCAAAGCCCAGGCTCATAAGATGGGTGTTGCTTCTGCAAGAGTTTGATATAGAAATAAGAGACAGAAAAGGAACAGAGAATCAAGTAGCTGATCACCTGTCCCGGATAGAACCCGTAGCAGGAGCATCCCTCCCTCCTACTGAGATCTCTGAAACCTTTCCGGATGAGCAATTGTTTGCTATTCAGGAAGCTCTGTGGTTTGCAGACATTGCAAACTATAAGACACAAGGTTCTCCTTCTGTAACCATGGAGAGGAAGCATGAAAAGCTTCTCTCACTGCAGAGTCAACCAAAGGCCCCACAGTCAAACTCTAAGTTTGGTGTTGGGAGGCCACAACCAAACTCTAAGTTTGGTGTTGGGAGGTCCCAACCTTGCTCTGATTATCTGTGAGGCTCTATGAGAGCTCACTGTCAAGCTATTGACATTAAAGAAGCGCTTGTTGGGAGGCAATCCAATGTTATTTAATTATATCTATTTATTTTCCATTGCTATTTTATGTTTTCTTTAGGTTGATGATCATGTGAAGTCACAAAAACAAATGGAAAATCAAAAACAGAATGAAAAACAGCATGAAAAATAGCATACCCTGGAGGAAGATCATTCTGGCGTTTAAACGCCAAAAACAAGCATCTGTCTGGCGTTTAACGCCAGAAACAAGCACCAAGCTGGCGTTTAACGCCAGAAACAAGCATCAGTCTGGCGTTAAACGCCAGAAACAGGCTACATTTGGGCGTTTAACGCCAGAAACAGGTAGCAGTCTGGCGTTAAACGCCAGGATTGCACAGTAAGGGCATTTTGTATGCCTAATTGGAGCAGGGATGCTAAATCCTTGACCCTACTGGATCTGTAGACTCCACAGGATCCCCACCTACCTCACCATTCAAATTCAAACCATTCCCCTCCCCAACCCACCCATTCACACACTTCTATCTCCTCCATCTTCTCCACTTCTTTCTTCTTTTGCTCGAGGACGAGCAAACTTTTTAAGTTTGGTGTGGTAAAAGCATTGCTTTTGTTTTTCCATAATTTAGTGATAGAGCAATTGACTGCAGATCAAAGAGCTATGAGGAAAGAGCAACAAAGGCGAGGAAGAGACATAGAGGAGCTCAAGAGCACCATTGGTTCTTCAAGAAGAGGAAGACGCCACCCTCATTAAGGTGGACCCATTCCTTAATCTCCTTGTTCTTATTTTCCTGTTTTTCGTTTACTATGCTTCATGTTTAATTATGTTTGTGTCTTTACTATATGATCACTAGTATCTAAGTGTCTATGTCTTAAAGATATGAATGTCCTATGAATCCGTCACCTTTCTTAAATGAAAATTGTTTTCTGAAAAAGAAAAAGAAGTACATGAATTTCGAATTTTAAAATAGTTTAATTATTTTGATGTGGTGGCAATACTCTTTGTTTTCTGAATGAATGTTTGAACAGTGCATATGTCTTTTGAATTTGTTGCTTATGAATGTTAAAAATGTTGGCTCTTGAAAGAATGATGACAAGGAGACATGTTATTTGATAATCTGAAAAATCATAAAAATGATTCTTGAAGCAAGAAAAAGCAGCAAAGAATAAAGCTTGCAGAAAAAAAATGAAAAAAAAAGGAAAAAAAAAAAGAGAAAAAGCAAGCAGAAAAAGCCAAAAGCTCTTAAAACCAAAAGGCAAGAGCAAAAAGCCAATAACCCTTAAAACCAAAAGGCGAGGGTAAATAAAAAGGATCCCAAGGCTTTGAGCATCAGTGGATAGGAGGGCCTAAATGAATAAAATCCTGGCCTAAGCGGCTAAACCAAGCTGTCCCTAACCATGTGCTTGTGGCGTGAAGGTGTCAAGTGAAAACTTGAGACTGAGCGGTTAAAGTCAAGGTCCAAAGCAAAAACAGAGTGTGCTTAAGAACTCTGGACACCTCTAATTGGGGACTTTAGCAAAGCTGAGTCACAATCTGAAAAGGTTCACCCAGTTATGTGTCTGTGGCATTTATGTATCCGGTGGTAATATTGGAAAACAAAGTGCTTAGGGCCACAGCCAAGACTCATAAAGTAGCTGTGTTCAAGAATCATCGTACTGAACTAGGAGAATCAATAACACTATCTAAACTCTGAGTTCCTATAGATGCCAATCGTTCTGAACTTCAAAGGATAAAGTGAGATGCCAAAACTGTTCAGAAGCAAAAAGCTAATAGCCCCGCTCATCTAATTAACACTGATCTTCATAGATGTTTTTGGAATTCATTGTATATTCTCTTCTTTTTATCTTACTTTGTTTTTAGTTGCTTGGGGACAAGCAACAATTTAAGTTTGGTGTTGTGATGAGCGGATAATTTATACGCTTTTTGGCATTGTTTTTACTTAGTTTTTAGTGTGTTTTAGTTGGTTTTTAGTTTATTTTCATTAGTTTCTAGGCAAAATTCATATTTCTAGACTTTACTATGAGTTTGTGTGTTTTTCTGTGATTTCAGGTATTTTCTGGTTGAAATTGAGGGAGCTGAGCAAAAATCTGATTCAGGCTGAAAAAGGACTGCTGATGCTGTTGGATTCTGACCTCCCTGCACTCAAAGTAGATTTTCTGGAGCTACAGAACTCCAAATGGCGCGCTTTCAATTGCGTTGGAAATTAGACATCCAGGGCTTTCCAGAAATATATAATAGTCTATACTTTGCTCAATGATAGATGACATAAACTGGCGTTCAACACCAGTTCCATGCTACAGTCTGGCGTCTAGCGCCAGAAACAAGTTACAAAGTGGAGTTCAACGCCAGAAAAGGATCCAAAGCTGGTGTTGAACACCCAAAACAGTCCTATGCACGTGATTAGCTTAAGTCTCAGCCCTAGCACACACCAAGTGGGCCCCAGAAGTGGATTTCTGCACCATCTATCATAGTTTGTTCATTTTCTGTAAACCTAGGTTACTAGTTTAGTATTTAAACAACTTTTAGAGGTTTATTTTCGGAACTCATGACATTTTAGATCTGAACTTTGTACTCTTTGACGGCATGAGTCTCTAAACTCCATTGTTGGGGGTAAGGAGCTCTGCTGTGTTTCGATGAATTAATGCAACTATTTCTATTTTCTATTCAAACACACTTGTTTCTATCTAAGATGTTTATTCGCACTTCAATATGATGGATGTGATGATCCGTGACACTCATCATCATCCTCAATCTATGAACGCGTGCCTGACAACCACCTCCGTTCTACCTTCGATTGAATGAACATCTCTTGGATTCCTTAATCAAAATCTTCGTGGTATAAGCTAGAATCCATTGGCAGCATTCATGAGAATCCGGAAAGTCTAAACCTTGTCTGTGGTATTCCAAGTAGGATTCAGGGATTGAATGACTGTGACGAGCTTCAAACTCACAAGGGCTGGGCGTAGTGACAGACGTAAAAGTATCAATGGATCCTATTCCAGCATGAGTGGGAACCGACAGATAATTAGCTGTGCGGTGACAGTGCACCTGGACCTTTTTCACTGAGAGGACGGATGGTAGCCATTGACAACGGTGATCCACCAACACACAGCTTGCCATAGGAGGAACCTTGCGTGCGTGAAGAAGAAGACAGGGAGAAAGCAGAGATTCAGAAGACAAAGCATCTCCAAAACTCCAACATATTCTTCATTACTGCAGAACAAGTATTTAATCCATGCTCTTTTATTCTTCGAAATTCATACTGATAATTATAATTGATTTCCTGACTAAGATTTACAAGATAACCATAGATTGCTTCAAACCAACAATCTCCGTGGGATTCGACCCTTACTCATGTAAGGTATTACTTGGACGACCCAGTGCACTTGCTGGTTAGTGGTACGAGTTGTGAAAAGTGTGATTTACAATTCGTGCACCACTCTCATTGTAAGTAATTTCTTGTTTTATAGTTACATTGTCATTGCTCTTTCTTCTAATTCAAGTTATAGTTCAATTTTGCTTTTCTCTTGCAATTTCAATTTCTTGTTGATGAATTTGATGTTGAATGTTGATTATATGCTCTCTTATGTTATCTTTGCTGATTGAGATCAATTGTTGCTTTAGTTTTAAGTCTTTACTCATTTTCCTCATGTTTAAGCTTTTTGCCCACCAAGTGTTTGACAAAATGTCAAGCATGGTTTTAGGCTAAATTTTTTGTTCTTGGCTTGGGAAAAGTGAGCAATTGGGTTCCTAGAGTTGGAATGTCTAACATTTAGTTTCTATTATTGGGTTGTTAATTGTTCTTGTTCCCACTAACGCTAATTTGTTGCTAAGGTAATTAGCAAGCAAGTTAGGATTTGTGGGTTAAGTACACTTATGCTCATTTAACTTACCTTCCGATGTGAGGGTTGATCAAGTGAGACTAATCCATCATAATTGTTATAGTTGTGGTTCCAACAAGGAAAGGACCCTTAGCTCACTCCAAGCCAAGACTCTTTTTCTTTATGCTTTCAATCTTTTATACCTTTATATGTTGATTTCTTTCATACTTTACTTATTTATATTACATAGTCGGTTCTTTAATTTCTTAATGCGTTCAATCATTACAATTTTGCATGTTCTTTTATTGCTTTATATGGTCATTTCTTCATTCACAACCCGTTGATCACTACAACCGAAATTGCATACTCATTGTTCTAAAGTGCTCCTAGGGAGATGACTCGGGAGTCTAATACTCTCGGTTTTAATTTGGTTTTGCTTGTGGCATATCTTGTGAATTTCCAATTTGATCCGAAGGGTCAATTCATCGGGTTGGGACTATACTTACAACGTTAAATCCATTTCCTTTGGATAACTGAGTTCCTAACCCACATGCGAATTGAACCTCCGTCATGTATCAAATTTTGGCGCCGTTGCCGGGGAAGTTCACTTTATGTGCAATGAGTGCTACAATTTTTGGTTGTTGTAAATATGTGAATATTTTGAATACTTGATTTTGGTTTGCTACTTGGCTCTAATTATAGATATCACATTCCTCTTAGATTAACTTTCGTAGTTTTTGGTTGTTAAGTTGGTTCTTGTTTACTTGTCTATTTTTGTTTTGCCCTTCATAATTGCATGGTTTTATTGCCTCCTCAGTTGAATGACACGGTCACTTCCAGGCCCGAGCTTGGTCACTTTTGATCTGGACTCAACTCAGCACTCAAGGGCAAGGAGCCCACAACCGAAAGCTGTGAATGAAATTTCTCCCTTTGGAGATGCTATTTTGACCAAGACCCTTGGTGAAATGACAATTATGTTGCGACAACTCACCCAAGGGCAACAAATTCCTCAAGCTTTGATAAATGCTCAACCTCCACCTCAAAGGATCGAAGGACCACGAAGGGTATGTGGTGTTTGTGCGTGTAACACTCATTATACCGATGAGTGTCCTTAGCTCCAAGAGAATACTACATTGGCGGTAGCTAACTCTTACCCACAAAAGCCAAATTATAACCATGGATCTAACCAACATGGAGGAAACCAAAACCAAGGGTGGAGGGATAACTCAAACCAAAGGTGGAACCAAATTTCTCAAGCTCATCCCAACCAAAACGTCCAAGTCTACTACTATCAACAACCCCAAGGTCAACCACAATACCAACAACCATACCAACAACCCCACAATCTCAACATCAAAGGAAATACCAACACCCGCATAGTAGGCCTAGCCCTCCTCAAGTTAACCAAGCCTTTCCCTCCAACCAACCTCACATGAATGACACAATTCATACCTTCATGCAAGAACAACGAGAGTTCCACAAGAAACAAGAAGCATATATGGCTACAATAGCCGATGCCCTTTCCCGTCTAACTCTCCCTCCTCCAACCACGCAAAATACCCAACAACCTTCAACCTCAAGTAGTTTACCCTCCCAACCTCAACCCAATCCTAAGGGTAGCATCAATGCTATTACCCTTAGGAGCGGCACCAAATTGGATAAGAATGTTCCTATGCCTACAAAGTTGAGTGAGGAGACAAACAATGAAGACGTGGGAGATGAAGTGGAAGTGATGAGGGATGAAGATGAAGGTGTTGATAAAAGCAAGGAAGAACCACCTAAGGTCAAAGAGCCAAAGAGAAAGACGTTGCTTGAAGAGCCTTTGCCCATTCCATTCCCATCTTTAGCCAAGAAGGCTAAGAAACAAGAAGAGCTTGACCCCACTATGGTGGAAGTTTTCAAGAAGGTTGAAGTCACCGTCCCTCTCTTCCAAGCAATTCAACAAGTTTCAAGATATGCCAAGTTCCTTAAGGATGTTTGTACTCACAAAGAAAAGCTTGGCAACCTCAACACAAGGCCGGAAGATGATTCTATCTCTTCCTTACTTCCTGAAAAATGCAATGATCCCGGCCCATGTTTGGTCACTTGTTTGATTGGCGAAATTAAATTCATGGATTGCATGTGTGATCTGGGGGCGTGTGCGAGCATTATGCTGCTCTTCGTTTATGAAAGATTGAATTTGGCACCCCTAAAGAGGTCCGGAGCGAGGTTCGTGCTAGCCGATAAGAGTATTGTGTCCGTTGTTGGGATTGCCGAAAATGTCCTAGTCAATATTCAAGGATTGCTCTTCCCAGTTGATCTTCACATCTTGGAGACACCTCCCATTGATTCAAGCAAGCCATCATCCATACTCATTGGAAGGCCGTTTTAAGCTGGATGCACATTCGGGAGTCTATTCCTTTGAGGCGGATGACAAGTTGGTCAAGTTCACCTTGGAGGAGTCAAACAAGTCCGTTCTAGAAGCGTATTCTATTTTCAGTTGTGATGTAGTTGAAGAGCAAGTCATAGAGGATGGCAAGGAGCAAAAAGAAGAGGATGTTGCCAAGGAATCAAGTTCAAAGGATGTTACTCAACCCAAAAATGCCAAGGAGTTGGAGATCTTCCTACTTGGTGAAGTTCCCAAATGACCAATGAAGCCATGCAAGTCCAACTTAGGACTCTAAACCAAAGTGTTTGGTGGGAGACACCCCACCATGGTGACATTATTCCAACTCTATCTCTTGTTTATAGTCTTTTGTATTATTTGCCTTTTTGTGACATAATGGTTAGTTTAGGTTTGATTTGATAAATTTTGAATTGTCCAAGATGTATTGCTTGTGGACTGTGAATTTGTGCTTATTTGAATGGGTTGGGTGTGGTTTTTTGATATGCTAAGGGTGGGAACCTTGGTTTTGAGAAGAAATGAATTTTCTGAAACAGGGCACCTGTGCGTCCGCACCCACCTGTGCGTCCGCACAACCCTGAATTTTTCGCCATGTGTGCGGACATACCAGCCTATGCGTCTGCACGAGCCTTGTTTTGCCCTCTGATGGCAGCGCTAGCACAGCTTGTGCGTGCGCACTGCCAATTTTCCCTACCCTGAGCAAGTGCTCACTCGCGTGCGCCCGCAAGCACTCCCTTTCATGCTCCACCTGTGCGGCAGCATAGACGTGTGCGTCTGCACGTAACTCGTCAGCCTCTCTGCTGACAACGAGGGAACAGCTTGTGCGTGGGCACAACCCACCCCATTCCCAACCTCTGTGCGTGTGCACGGACCTGTGTGCGCATGCACATGAACCTTTGTCCTCAAGCTTTTCTAAAAAAAAAATGTGCGGTCGCACGTCTTCGTGCGTCCGCACGTCCTTTTGCAACCCCTCTGGTCGCAGCGATAGTACGCTGTGTGCGTTCGCACCGCTCCAAGTTTTCGTCTCTGTGCGTCTGCACAGGACGCGTTCGGGGCAATAACAGGGCAACTTGCCCTGTTGAGAGGCAGCCCTCTCTTTCCTTTTTTCTTCTTCACAGCTGCCTCTCTCCCTCTTCTCTACCCAGCCCGCCGATCCTGGCTGCCGCCGCCGCCAGCCCACCGTCGACAACCTCTCTTCTTTCCCCTTTCTTCCCTTCCCTTCTCTCTTTTCCTTCTTTCTTTCCTTCTCTTTTCTATATACACCACCGGTGAGCTCTCCCTCTTCCGGTGTTGCTTCTTTTTCCGGCGAACCCAACCGCCGTAATTTCGCAATGGCTATAAGAAGTGCCATTGTTTCCCACCACATTCTTGTCTTCTCAACCTTTATATCTAAGGTTCTTTTTTTCCTTTTCTCTTTATGTTAATATTTTCTTTGCAAGTGTTTTCATTCCTTTTATATTGCTTAGATTTTATTAATTTCTTTCTTTCTTGTTTCCTTGATTTGCAAAGTGTTGTTGTTTGATTTTTGGGACTGGTTATGAGCATATTTGAGCCTAATTGTGATGAACTTGCACATTGCATACCACATGTTCGATAAAATGCCTCAATGAACACTTTGTTTGATTCATATGACTTGGCCATCATATGTGCTCGATTTATCTCTTGTTAGGCATATTGTATGAATTGTGCAACGTCTATTATGACTTTTGATGGTTGTTAAGTAAATTCACCGATGCATTTCCTTATTTGTTCATGTGCCATTCTTGGTTGAAAATGCATTGTGTGGTATAAATTCATTTGCCATTGTTCATCAAAATTTTTGACATGGTAATCCCTGTACAATGAGAATGAACCTTAGTTGATGTCTTGATCAAACATATTTTGCACTCAAATTAAGACCATTGTATGGGTGATTACCCCTTCTTGAGAATGAACAATTGCTAATTCCCTTTTGGTGCTTGCTTAAAGCTTCGAGTTGTTAATTGCTTAAGGGTGTGATTGCCGGAGTGATCGGCCGGTGTGTGTATTCCAACCGCGCGCATTATTGGAATATATACACCGTGTTTTTGTAAATCACACCACTTATATAAGCTTCTTTTAAAGTTATTAATGCTTCCTCAATTATTTTTACTTTAATGGTTGCCCTATGATCTCAAAATTCTTTTGTTTGTATTTTCAGGATGCGAAAGAAGGGTAAGGCACCGGCTTCTTCGCCGGTTGGAAAAACTACCGCTCGCTCTCCTGATATTTGGTGGAATTGCCGCGGTGATAAACCGGATACCTTGGTTAACCAAAGAGCCAACTCTCAATATGAGGCCATTGAGAAACGTAAAATCCATTGGGAGCGGCCGTTGAAGGTTCCAAGCCAATACAAGGCGATTATTCACCAAAGGATTGCCTCACTTCATTGGGAGTTTCTCGAGCGAGAACCCATTGAAGTCAATGAAACTATGGTGCAGGAATTCTACGCAAACTACCAAGTTTGGGAAACAGAGTCAGTCTTCCTCCGGGGTAAGATGTTGGATACCTCCAATCAAGCTCTGGAAGCTATCCTGAACATCCCCCACATTGTATTTGAGAAAGACGGATACTCCAAGATAAAGGAGGATGTCTTCGAAGGAAGAATATCTCTTACTCCCATTCTTGAGAAAATAGGCCGTCCTGGTGCATCTTGGGAGTATAGCAAAGGGAAGAATTCTGTTCCCACCAGTATTGCATACTCTGATTTGAATGCTGAAGCTCGTATATGGCATCAAATTGTGGCAGACTATATCATTCTGAGCACCCATACCACCCATGTGAGATTTAGAACTACTTTGCTACTTTGGCCTATTATGTAAGGGAAGCACATAGCCATCTTGCCCCTTATTGTGCAAATCGATTTGGAAATTGATTGAAAAGAAGAATGTCAGCATTCCATTTCCATCGATGGTGATGCGTTTCGCAAATGCAGCGGGGATAGAGAGGCGACCAATGGATAGAATGCTTGAGATTCCTAGAGGCAACAAATTCATTCCGAGGGGAGATTTGGAAAGATCAACAAAAACAACCCCCTCCAAGAAGAAGGCACCCATAGCACCACCATTAAGTCCACCAACCCTATCAGCTGCTTTACCTTTTCTCCGTCCTCTTCCGGATCTATTCCGTGACATCTTGCATGATATCCACCACATGGAGCATTTGGAGTACAAGCGTTTTGAGTGGATAGCGGCAAGATTAGAAGGAAGAGACCCCGGCCCGATTCTTACACCTTCATCCGAGCTAGCTGGGGAAGAGCTTGATGCAGTTGACCATCCCATTTCTGAGCCCACCAGCTGAAGGTGGCCCCTTCTTCATCCTCCTGGATCGCGAGCATGCACGGAGGACCGTGCACAATTTAAGTGTGGGGGAAGATCGATGACTTCAAGGGGGTAAAAATTTCTTTCTTAAAGACACTTGCAATGTTTCTTGTAGTACTTTTTTTTCATTCTGAGTAGTTTTTCTATTGCATCTTGTTTGGTTTGTTGTGAATATTTCTTTATCGTTTATGAATATTTAGTAGTTAATGTTTGCATCTTGCATGATATGATGAACAAGTGTGGAAACACCAAGGAATTCCCATGAAATCCTTTTCTAAGGGCATACCATTGATTGAATTGAAAAAAAAAATTGTTTTACCAACTTGCTTGGAGCATTTTGCTTGTAGAACATGGAAAAAGGAGCTCGAACAACATACCTTGTGAGATTTGAGCTTTAATAGATGGTTGCATTTTTCAACCATAATGTTGTTCTTGTGTGCGATTATACTCCTTTTTGATTGTGATCATTGATTTGCATGATTCTTTATGTCATGTATTTGTGTTTGGATGCATTTAGCATGATTGAGGCCATCTTTGATGATAAACTCACTAACCTATATGGCCAACCTTGCATTCACCTTTGTGAACCCCTTTGAGCCTATGAATCCCCTTTCGTTCTGATGATAGCACATTACTCCCCTTAAACAAAAAACCATTGATGTCCTTGAATTATTCCTTGATTAGCTTGGGTGGATTAATGTGTAAATTCTAAGTGTGGGGGAAGTTTAGGAAGCATTGGTGAAAATTTTTGGTAATTAGGTAATACTCATGCATTCCATTAATTGAAACATATGCATTCATAGTTCAATAAAAAAACAAAAAAAAAACCTAGTGCATAACAAAGTATGAATAAAAAGCGCAAATAAAGGATGCATATGCCATGTTTGAAAAGAAAATGCATGAGTAAGATGAGATATAAAAAGGAAATGGGTGAGAAGGTTGCATTGTTATGTGTATATAGGTGATGTAGGATTAGGTGGACATTCAAGCTAATCAAAGAATTAATTCTTTAAGCCCACTTGACCAAACTTTATCCTACCGAAACCCTAGCCCCATTACATCCCTTTAAAGACCTCATGATATTTGTTATTCATGCATTAATACTAGTTGATTGTTAGATGAATTGCAAGTCTTTGAAAAGCATGATAAAAGGAGAATTGAGTGGTAAAGCCCTAAACACTGAGCGAATTGAGTGGATACACATCCGGTGAGGGGTTCGATCGCTCAATTCCATGTTTTTACACCTCATATCGTGTCTTCTTGCAAGTTGTCTGATTGGATAGTTTTGATAACTTCAATTCAATTCTTTGGACATTGATCTTAATGCATGAATCCTTTGCATTGGCCCTAAAAATTCTCTTATGATGGATTGGAATTTCATAGTTTGTTTCTACCAACTCTCATCATAATACATACTAGAGATTAGTTTTTAGATAGTTGCATGTATTTAAGTAGTATATAGCATAAGTCATTCTCCCTTTTCATCTATCTCCTTTGTGTATTTAGCATGAGGACATGCTAGTGTTTAAGTGTGGAAAAATTGATGAATCCATATTTGATGATGATTTTTTGTTAGAATTGAATGGATTTTTCATCACATAAACTCACACTTATTCCCTTGAATAGCATGCTTTTGAAATGAAACACACAGAAATGAAATTATGGTTTGAATGCAACCATACAATTAAGCTCAAGACTCACAGGCTGTGTGTTCTCTAACTCAAGCATCATATATCATTTATATATTGTATGCAGGTTTAGTTAAAAATTCCCATTATTCTCATAAAAAATATTTAGGGTAGCTTTTAAAGTTTTAATGTTCCTCCTTGATGAAATGTTGTCAGCTTAACTACATCATGTAATGCTATATATAAGGTTTGTGGATTTAAATCTGATATGTTCAATTTTCTAGCTTACTTTCTTTTTATATTGTTCAATTTAAACTATACTATCTTATGCTAAAAAGGGTAAACTATACTAATTAATCCACTAATAAATCAGAATTGCAAACTAAACTAAATAACTAAAATAAACTAAATGGCTAAAATATGAACTAAAGATGCAAAATGCAGAAAATAGAGTAAAAATACATAAAAACAATGTATAAGTACTCAGAAAATAACAGTAAAAAGAAAAATACAGAAAAATATCCAAAATAAAAGAAAAAAAAAGATGTAGTGGTTCACCAAAATAAACGCCAGAGATGGCGACCTCCCCACACTTAAAAGGAAGCATCGTCCCCGACGCTCAATCAAGCCGGGTGTGAAGGAGTGTCATCACTGGAAGGGATGGTAGCTGGAGTCTCAGTGGTGGTAGGCTGGGAGTCTGGCTGCTGTGGAGGAGGTGCTGACTGGATCGGGATCTCAAGATCTGCAGCCTCAATCTGATGTGGGGCTGCTGCCTGTGGTGCGGCTGGTGCTGCCTCCTGGGGATGGGTCGCTGCCTCGGGTGCATCTGCCTCCTCCTCAGATGCCTCGGACGGTGTGTCGGGCTCAGAGAGGATGTCACCGGATCGTATCATCAGCTTTAGGTGCTCATAGCGCCGCTTGTTGCGACGCTCCATCTGGTCAAGTCGTCGGAACAAGCGGTGCACCAGATGATAGACGGGTTCTGTGGCAGGTGGAGGTGTAGTGGTGGTAGCAGGGGTAGGTGGTGCAGCAGTGGAGGAAGAGGGTTCAGCAGACGGTGGGGCTGTCGCATCAGCAGCAGTGAATGGTGGTGGTCTGTGGCCCAAGGCTAAGAAGTACCGGCTGTGCGGAATGATCTTCCTGCAATCCGCCGCTGGTGGTCTCTCATCGGCATCCTCCCATGGCACGTCAGCTCGACGGCCAAGCTGTGTAACTAGATATGGAAAAGGGAGGGTGCCTCGGACGTGGACCCTGGCCATATAGTGCCGAATGAAACGTGGCAGATAAAGGTCCTTACCCTCCAGTACACACCAAAGGAGGGTGATCATAGCAGCCGAGATCTCCGTCTCGTGAGTACTCGGCATCACATAATTACTCAAGATCTGATGCCATAACCGAGCCTCATCGTTTAAGTATGATCTCTTGATCCCTCTAGGCATGGTAGTGTCCTGACCCATCTCCCAAGGGACTGTCGGGTCGAGAGCTATCCGTGCCTTTACAGCATCCCAATCAAACTGCATCTGACGCATATCCTCCTCAGCCTTTGAATAACCATCAGGCTGATCGGACTTGGCTGGGAGCCGGAGAATGTCCTCTAAGGCCTCCTCAGTGACCAGAATTTGTTTTTCTCTCAGGTTCACTGCATCTAGGGTGGTGAGGTAGTAGTTGCAGTAGAATTCCCGGACCCAAGATGCGTTGACCTCTGTTAGTGTTCGCTCCAGAAAGAACCAGCCCCTTTGCTTGATTTGCTCAGTGGTTTACTGCTGCAGTGCTTCTGGAATCTTCAGAGTTCGTTCCAGGTATAGATTTCTGGAGTTTGCAAAAGCCGGGTACTTCAGCTCACAGTACCGGTTTGCAAATTTTGTAGGATCATTTGCAGGGAGCAGCTGGTCAGCTTTTTCCTGCTGTGTGAAGTTCTTCTCCCGCCATGAAGAATCGTGCATTAGAGCAATGATGGACTGGGAGGAATCTCCTCTCTTGCACTTGCCAGTATCCTTGCCTTTTCCTTTCCTTTGTGAGGAAGACATCCTGAAAAATAGAAAACCAGGATATGGATAAAATAGGAAAGAAAATAGGCAATTAAACAAAGGAAACTCAAAGCGGCAAGGGAGAAATAAAATAAGGAAAATGAGTAAATGAAATGTGATTGAATTTATGTTAAACAGAAAAAATAATCAATATGCCATGGTGAGAAAGTTAGAGGAAAGTGAGAATAATCAGAAAAGAGATTAAAAGGGTTAGTATGGTTAGAATTTGAAAAAGAAATTAGTAAATTAAAATTAGTGAGTTAGTAAAGTGCGGGTTAAAGTAAGTGGCATAGAAAAATTCCATATAACAAGGACTCACAGGTAAGAATAGAAGTACTCATAATCGAACAAGGAAAACAGGGTGATGCTGATTCGAATAGAAATAAAGAAAGCAAAAATTGGAATCAGTGAATCACAAATACAGTTTATGAACCAGAAAATCAAAGAGGATAAGAAAGTCTGCCATAGCATTCATGAAATGGTTTGGGTAAAGCAGAGTAAAACAGAGTTCAGAAATGCCAAACCAAAACATGAATGAAAATAATTTACAAAAAATTTGGGCAGCATTCCGGCTAAAATTGGAGTGTCCCGGAAAATAAACAGCAATCATAGCAGTTCATATGAATTAAAAACTTGCTGCCGTTATCAGTAATGAATAGAAATAGGAAAATTTAGAGTAACAAGCAGCAATTGCAAGAAATCACAGCATATGAACGAGGTCACAGGAACAGCAGAATTGCAGTTATGATAAAACATAAACAGGAACAGTGCAAGTAAACAGACCTAGATCCACTAACCACAACCTAAGCTACCTAACAACCTAAAAATTCTACTACAACATGCATATCTATCTATCCTAAGTATGAACAAAAATGGAAAAAAAATTACAGAAAAACGATGAACGGATAAAAGGGGGTTGCGTTTTGTGGAACCTGGTAGGCGAGAGGGGTGGAACGGGGAAGAAGGTGGATGCGGCAGCGTCCGGCGCGGTGGCGGGGCACGGTGTCGCGGTGGCGGCTGAGGGGGGCAGTGGCGGAGAGAGGGTTTAGGGTTAGTGATAGAAGAAGGGGGGTTTGCGGGTGGGTGGCGGAGAGGGGGGGCGCGGCCGGATGGCCGGCGGTGGTGGGTGGAGGTCGCGGAGGGTAGTGGTGGAGAGGGAAAGAGAGAGGAAGAAGGAAGAAGAAGGGAGGGGAGGGGGTGGTTCGGCGGCGGTGTCTGGACGGCGGCGACATCTGGGTGGTGGCGCGGTGGCGGCTGGGTGGTGCTGGGTGGTGGTTGGAGGAAGAAGAAGCAGAGAGGGAGAAGAGGGTGGGGGTGGGGGGCTGCGCGACTGATAGGGTTCGCGTGGCTGGGGGGTTATACTTTCGAATCCGCGCGGCCGCGTGGGGCACGCGGTCGCGTGGTTGGGGCGAAAATGGGAGTGACGCGATCGCGTGGGTCGAGCGATCGCGTCGCTGGAATTCGTGATAAACGCACGACTCCAGCGCCGTTTTAGCGCAACTCTCTGTCTCCTTTTGGGGTGATGTGCAATCCATGCGACGCGATCGCGTCGCTCACGCGGTCGCGTGGGATTGGTATTGTGCAAGTGACGCGATCGCATGGGGCATGCGATCGCGTGGGCCAATTTGTGCGAAACGCACAAGGGCCGCACGATTCCAGCCTAACTTTCTGTTCGTTGGATCCTTACACCGATATATATATCACGCGGCCGCGTGGGTCACGCGGTCGCGTGGGTGGTGTTTTTCGCAATATGACGCGATCGCATGGGGCATGCGGTCGCGTCGTGCACCTTTTTTTTTATATGCATGAAAAATGCAGAATGCAATGATTAACATGAATGTTATGCATGATTCCAGGTTTAATAAATGAAAATAAAAAAGGAAAAATAAAAGCAATTAACAAGAAATAAATTGAAAAAGAAGCGACCATACCATGGTGGGTTGTCTCCCACCTAGCACTTTTAGTTAAAGTCCTTAAGTTGGACATTGGAGGATTATCCTATTATGGTGGTTCATGTTTAAATTCGTCTAAAAATCTCCACCAGTGCTTGGAATGCCAATAGCCTCCGGGGTCCCAAACTAAGCATGCAAAGCTTCTGAGCAGCTCCAAACAGATTTTCAGGCTCCCGGGACTATGAATGTCAGGATAGAGTCCAGGATCCCAAGCCTTGCTTTTAAATCCGCCTCCGTCTTAATCTACATGTCTCCATCCGGGCGGTTTAAAAAGTAGAATCTCACCGAGGTGACCAAACGTTCTCCGTGATCCATGCAATTGAGCATGATACCAATCCATGTACTTCGAGGTGAAGCGTGGAACCTTATTGAACCTTGTGCACCAGCTCTGAGTATGAGCCATTTTCCTCTTACTCTTAAAGCCGCAGAGAGCTCTAAGCTGGCCATCTGTTTCAAGCAAATCGTATTCAAGTGAATAAGTGAAGTTATAAGTTAAGGATTGTACCCACTTGAAGCTTGTATTAGGTGGTAATGGCCTTGGGATAGGTGTTTTTGGTGGTTCTGCAAGTTCCGTTTCCTTGTGCTCTTCTGTGAATTCCTCCACTTCTTTGAAAAGATCTTCAATTGTATCTGTGTCCTGGTCAAAGTCTTCTATGTCTTCCTCATCACTTGAGTCATAGATTGGAGGTTGAGAGAAATCTACCTCCACATCATCTTCATATTCACTTGGGGAAGATTCTTCGTTCTCAGAGAATTCACTTGCGGATGCAAGTTCATCACCAAGAGAGCTAGACTTGTGACTATCATCATTAAGGGAATTTGCTCCTTGGATTATTCCATCTGATTCCTCATAAACGACTTGCCTTGGAGATTGTACAGTATCCTCCTTAGCATCAACTGTAGCATCCTAGACGGAGTTTTCCTCAATTATGGATTCCCATGGAGGTTCAGCATCTCCTAGATCTTCAACCAACTCTTCTTCTTGAACAAAGACAGCTTCTTCTAATTGTTCAAGTACAAATTCATTTTCTGTCTTGTCCACTGGAGTTTCTGGTAGCGCCTTCATGCTACACTCTTCATTGGGCTGTCCACATGGAGCTGTGGCTGATCCTTGTGTATTTGAGCGCCTAAAAGCCCATTGAATTATCGCTTACTCCAGTTGTTGAATCGTTGTTTGAAATTTAATTACTGTTTTCCTTAGGCGAGCCTCTGCTTCTCGGGTTGCTGGACTTGGACATGATACAAAGAAAAGTGGTGGTGATTGGGAGTGATTGGATTGGCATTGGGGTAAGGAAGGATCATATGGTGGCGAATGGTGAAGAGAAGCTTGTGAGTGTGGTAGTTCGAGGTTATGTTGAAAGGATGGTTTATATGCACGGGGTGGGGCTTGTTGGTAGTTACAAGGTTGTCCACCAAGTCTTTCAGCTGGGTATGCACTGTAGAATGGTCTTTGTCCAGGATATCTCGGAGGGTGTTGCTGCCAAAAGGGTTGATTAGATCCTCTTGGTTTCATCCATCCTTGATTGGTCTGACCTTGATGCACATTCCTACTGTAACTTCTATTTCCTTTAACAATATTAAAACCAAACTCAAAGCGAGAGGGGTGAGAGTTCATAGTAGCAAATAAAGATAAAAAGGAAAAACAAAAATAAATAAACAAGCAAAAGAAAAATATTTACAATAACCAATAACAAGGCACACGTTAGCAGTTCCCCGGCAACGGCGCCATTTTGACGTTGGGTATTTTTCTACCAGTAAAGAGATTCATAGAAATAGTTGCATTGTAGATATAGTCTCTAAACCGACAAAAATCCCTTCGTACAAACGTTTTGGGTGTCACAAGTAACAAACCCCTTTAAAAAATTGTTAACCGAGTAT
This sequence comes from Arachis hypogaea, assembly GCF_003086295.3. Classification (NCBI taxonomy): domain Eukaryota; kingdom Viridiplantae; phylum Streptophyta; class Magnoliopsida; order Fabales; family Fabaceae; genus Arachis; species Arachis hypogaea. The sequence goes on along the minus strand of NC_092054.1, from coordinate 129,113,616 downwards.
TCAAACCTCGGGTCGTCTTCTTAAGGAACTGCGAGGAAGTATGTTCTTATTATTGGCTATAAAGGTTGTAAGCGGGGTTTAAAAGGTGAGAAGCAAGTAACTTGAATGACAAGTAAAGTAAAGGGCAATTAAAATAAATAAATACTGTAAAGCAAACTTTTGGCAAGGTAAGAGAAATTAGAGGTCCAACTTAGTTATCTCTCTCAATTATAATGAAAGTTGAATCTAAATTCCACTTGGTCAACCTTTACTAAAGCAAATGAGATTCAAGGGACTAATTAAATTGACCTTTGAATCCTATTTATTTCCTAAGAAAAGGTTGGGATTACTTAAGTTCAGCTCAATTGGCAAGATAACGATTATCAGTTATGTTGAGTTTAATAACTGTTGAGTTACTGAATTCTTAACCAGGACCAAAAGGGGAAAAAGTAAAATTGCTGGAATAATAAAAATGTCCTTAGATGGGAAGCAATGGTAACTTAAATCAAAGAGAACAATCATAAACTGAAAATACCTCAATTATCATTAATTCAAATAACAGTCTGTAACATGAAAAAATTCATAGATCCAATTATAAAGGTAAATAGCCAACTCAGATATTGAAATAAATAAATAAAGTGAAATGGAAGTTTAAAACAAAGAAATATAAAACCTGGATTGAGAGTCACTCTTAAAACAAGAAGAAATCCTAAATCCTAAGAGAGAGAGGAGAAGATCTCCCTCTCAACTAAATCTAAATCATTGAAAAATAAAATATGCGAGCTCTCTTTTGAATGGGTGTATTTCCACACTTTTTAACCTCTGGTCTATGCTGTTTGTACTTGGATCTGGGCCAAAAAGGGCTTCAGAATTTGCTGGGGCGTATTCTGTAAATTCTGATACGTGGCCTCCGTCACGCGTCCGCGTGGGTCACACGGTCGCGTCATTCGGAGCTTTTCTTTGCCATGCGGTCGCGTCGGTCACGCGTTCGCGTCGTATGTGTTCTGCTTATGTCGCGCGGTCGCGTCAGTCATGCGGCCGCGTCGCTGCTGATTCGTGCTTGGCACGCGATCGCTTCGTCCATGCGGTCGCGTGGATACCAGTTTCCTTAAAGCTCCGTTTTGCATTCTCCTTCCTATTTTGTATGTTTCCTTTTCCATCCTTTAAGTCATTCTGCCTTAGAAAATCTGAAACTACTCAACACACTAATCACGGCATCGAATGGAAATAAAGGTAATTAAAATAATTAATTTTTAAAGCTTAGGAAACATGTTTTTCACAATATGACATAATAAGGAAGGGAAAGTAAAACCATGCAATTAATGTGAATAAGTAGGTGAAGGATTGTATAATTTACTCAAATTAAGCACAAAAGAACTCATGAAATATGGGTTTATCATTCATTCGAGGAGCCAGTCCAACCTTTAGAGCTCAATTATAGAGCAAGAGTCAATGTAGTGGATTCCGGGGAGTATACAAGTATTCTAATGCTGATTTAAGACATTGTTCATCCAAGTGCAAGAGTGAAGATCAAGAAGAGGATGAACAAAAGACTAGAGTATGGGATCCGGGCATAAATTTCAAGAGTTAACAAAGTTGGATCCTAATTGCTAGCTTGAAATCTCTCATGAGTTTGATGCAATCTAATTGGAACCTCGGAGGTCGAATCAATAGCAAACTTGATTGGAGATTCAAGGAGGAGTGGAAGCATAAGCCACCCTAACAAGGATCTCCTCACCAAGTCCAACTTAGGACTATAAACCAAAGTGCTAGGTGGGAGACACCCCACCATGGTAATATCCTTCTAACTTTCTCTCTTTTACCTTTTGTTTCATGAATAATTGGCTATATTGCTTGGTTGGTTAGATTTATTTTGATGTTTGTTAAGTAATTTTAGTGAAATAATGTGCTTTTGGGAGTTTTGTGATGTTTTGGGACTTGAAAACCTGTTTTAGATGTCAAGTTTGATACCTTGGAGGCATAATTTTTGTTGCAGGAACAGAGACCTGTGCGTGCGCACAGCCTTGTGCGTCCGCACAGATCCTCTGTTTTCCAGATCCCGTGCGTACGCACAGCATTGTGCGTACGCACACCCTTAAAACACCCCCTTTGTTCCCATCACGCGCACAGCTTGTGCGTGGAAACACTGCCCTTTTCCTCAGGTGCGTCCGCACACCATGCGTGCGGCCGCACACATCTCTTTTTCTGAAAAAAAAAGTCTTATGTGTGTGCACAGCACTGAGCGCACGCACAGCCTTAGACAACCCCCCTGGCCGCAGCACACGCACAGGCTGTGCGTGTGAACCCAACCCCTTTTCTCCTTCTGTGCGAACGCACACTTTCTTGTGTGCCTGCACAGGACGCGTTACACCTTTTGCTCGCAGTGTCCGCATGACCTTGTGCGCGCGCATACCCCTTTCTTTTTCCCTGTGTGCGTCCGTACAGGTCTCTTTTCGAATGTTAATTCGAAAAAGGGGAGTGTCGCGCTTCAGTTTCCAAACCCCTCCAACCCTTTCTTTTCTCTTCTTCTCTGAGAGCAACACCACCACCCAACCCCTTAATCCCAGACCACCACCTCTGTCCACCACGCGACCACCACCGGTGACCACATTGCTGGCGCCGACCCCCTCTCTCTCTCTCCCTTCCTTCTTCCCTTTCACCTCCATTTCCCCCATTTTCCCCTTTTCTCTTCTCTGTACTGCGCTTCCCTGTTCCCGCGACAGCCCCAGCCGTGCCCTTCAGTCCAGCGACCAGCCACAAGCGGTGGCGAACTTCTGTGCCGCCGCCACCGCTACAACTGCGCCCCCTTTTCTGTTCATCCATTCCCCATTCTCCCTCTGCATCACAGGTTCCAATTCTTCCCCTGTAACATGCTCTTTTCTGCTTCTGTTTCATTTTTCTTTCTTTACCTGTTTTTAATTTCTGTTCTAGACATTAGGTGGTTATAGGCTAGATGACTTCTAATTTGTGGATTGAATATGTGATGCTGGCTAATTATCATGTGGATTTTGTTGAGACTGAATGCTGTTCTTAACTGGAATGTGATTGCTGCTGCTAATTTCTGCAAACATTGTACTTGTTGAAATGCCTGAATGAAGTTTTTGTCTGATTTCTTTGTCTGATCAGCATATACCTTGGATTTTGCTTTCATTTGGCATTTTATTTTCAAATAGTGCAATTTTCTGTTGATTTTGAATGCTGCCTGAGATGGAATTGTGTATGCACTCTGCCTTATACATGCTTCAACACCATTTTGAAATGAAATTTATACCTGTGTTTCCTTTGTTTGGTGTTAATTTCTCTTGTGCATTTTGTACATCAGTTGGTAAGTTTTTAGTTGAGTATTTAGTTATTCATTTGGCTGAGACATCAAACTGAACTTGAATCTGTAGCTGTGTAAAAAACCAAGCTGACATCATTTTGTTTAATGCATTTGCAGGTGAATAACATGCCAGTTGCTGCATTATGTACTGACAGCTCATTTCTTTTTGCTCAAACACCAAACTAGCATTAAACTTGCAATTTTGAAATCTGTTTGGTGTCATTGGCAGCAGTACATACATTGCTTTCTACGTGAATTGATCAAATGCTTATTCATGTATTTTTAACATCAATGACCATATACATAGCCACTTGTTCCTCTATGTTTTTGAGCAATGTAATCTGTTCCTCAATCGGATATTGCTTTGGACAAGAGATTATGTATATGTGATCATCTCTTACTTCTCAACATGAATATGCGCATGCTTTCACTGTGGCTTTGACTTTTGCCTTTTGTGCCAATTTTTGCAAACTCTTTCAATTTCCAAGGCACAATTGCAATAATCAATTTCTTCCAATTCAATTCACTTACGTAATGCACCTAAGACACATATATGCTTTCATTGTTTGTTCACTCATTCATTTGTTACTTAGGTTGCTTGATCTTGGAAAAACACATTTCTTTTGAACATTTCACTGCTCTATACATGTTTTCCCCTAAATTGAGCATTTGTTTACCTTAATTGGCTCTTACTTGAATTGCTTGATTATATCCTTTTTCTTCCTGTGACTTTTATCTGTTCTCCTGAGTTGTATTCTATTTTTGTCTTTTTCAGGATGACTCGCAAGGGAAAAGAGAAAGCCAATCCTTTGGCTCGCTCTCTTCCTGCGCCTCCAAGTACCTTACCAGATACATTCATCAATGCATAAGCCCAAGAACAATACAAAAAAATAGAAAACAAAGCCTTTCACTATGAGCGAAAGCTAAACTTGCCTGAGAAATATGCGGACCAAGTTTTGGACAGATTAAATTTTTACCATTGGGAATTCGTAAAATTCGATCCAGTGGAAGTTAATGAACACCAGGTCAAGGAATTTTACGCAAATCTCCTAAAGAGGGATGCCCTAACTGTTTTTCTTAGAGGTGTCACTCTGGACACCTCTGATACTGCTTTAGAGGCCCTCTTAGATATTCTGCATATTCCTCCAGCTTGTGACGCTTACACTCAGATAGTGAAAGATTTGTTATCGGGCAAGCTGTCATTGGATGTCATTCTGAGGAAGATTGGCACACCTGAGGCCAGATGAGAGTACAGCAGGGGAGAAAATGCGGTCCCGCAGAGCATCGCGTGCACTGATCTCAACCCGGAGGCGAGGATCTGGTAGCAAATCATCGCCGATTACATCCTTTCGAGCACGCATGCCACACATATCAGGGTCCGTGTGGCAATTTTGCTTTGGGCCATTCTGGAGGGGAAGATGATCTCTGTTTTTCCCCTTATCAGAGATTCGATGTGGAAGGTGACACAACAGCAGAAGTACAACATTTCCTTCCCATCGTTGATCACCAGATTGGCTACTATGTCAGGAGTGGAGAGACGGCCGACAAACTGGATGTCCGTCCTGATAAGCAAGCAACCATTTCTACCATACGGTGACTACGATGGACCGCCACAGAAGAAGAGGAAGACCACTGAGGCACCATCATCCTCAGCAGAGCCATCAGCACCTCCAGCACCTCCTGTGCCCATACCCCGACTCCAGACACCTTATGAGCTAAGTCGGGAGATCTTGGAGACTCTCCATTGCCTTGAGCACCGCAACGCTCACCGCTTCCAGTGAATTATGGCGAAGTTCGACGGTCGCGATCCTGGACCACCTCCTCCGGATACACTAAAGCCTGAGCCCGAGACTGAGGAGCCAGCACCAGAGGAGCCAGCAGCTGAAGCTGGCCAGGCAGATGAGCCCCCTGAGCAGACAGTAGCAGAGACCACCTCGCCTACAGATCAGATGGTTGAGGAGCCGGCAGCTGTAGCCAAGCCGAGAGCTGAGACAGCATCAGAGCCAGCTGGCCACACACTCGAGGAGCATCGAGCTGAGCCCACCACACGGCCGTCCAGCGCGATCATTGTCTACCACCGTCATCACCACCCACCACCGCCAGGCGGTGGAGCTTCATAGAGTTGCTCACCCCAGTCCATTTTTGGCACGGAGGACCGTGCATCATCTAAGTGTGGGGGAGGATCTACTATTTTTGGGTGTAAATATTCTCTCCCGAATACTTGTCATTTAGTTATTTTCAGTCTTTATTATGCTTTTTGTGGATACCTTTTGTACTTTGACTTATGCACATTTTACTTTGGTATATATATATTATTTGCTTCTAGTTATATCTAGTATTGCACTTTCATTTTGGTATAGACATACATATTGCATTTTATATTGCATAGTACATAGCATAGATATAGATTGTGATTGGATGATGTGAATAGCTTATGTCTAGCTCATTTTGATCCTAATTGTTCATGTTACTTTTTGCTTGTTAAAAATTAGGGAAAGAACTAGGAAATTTTGAAAAATTTTGCATCCATCACAACATACATACGTACATATATAGGAAATAATTTTGGTGAAAAACAACAAGAACTTTTCAAGAATTTTGGGCTTTTTATTGAATTGAATGGAAAAAATTGTTTTTCAAACTTGCTTGAATGGATTTCTTATGGAACATAGAAGAGTAAAGAACAAATACCTTGTGAGATCTTGAGCTATATTGAGTGGTTACACATTTCGACCACTAATTTTGTTCATTGTGTGCTATGTCTCTTCTATGATTGTAATCTTGGTTTTGCTTGATTCTTATTTCTAATGATTGATGTTTTGTATTGCATTGAGCATGATTGAGACCATCTTTATTTAAAAGCTTACTTTTTCCATATAGCCTACCCTTTGCATTTACCATTGTTAAACCCCTTTGAGCTTTATTTACCCCATTGTTCTTGATATTAGCACATCATAACCCTAAATGAAAAACCATGAATTACCTTGGATTGTATCCTTGATTAGCGTAGGTTGAAGGAGTGTTTTACATTTAAGTGTGGGGAAATCTTTTGGAAAACTTTGGTAGTAAAATAAAATGTTTAATTTGGGTATTCATTGAAAATTTTTGGAAAATGGGAGCATTCATGTATGAACTACTTAACCATATGCAATTCTAAATTCAAAAAAAAAAATCTTCATCATAAAAAGGGCGCGAAGACAAATGAATAAAGAATTGCATATGTGATGTTTTTGTGAGAAAAGCATACATGAGTGTTAGTGAATAGAAAATGATGGAAGGTTAGGATTGTATTTTATTTTGATTTAGTTGATATAGGTTGATGTAGAGACTTAAACTAATCAAGGATTCAATTGTATTTAGTCCAATTGGCCATATCTATCCCACCTTACCCTAACCCATTACAACCATATGAAGTCCTCATGATAATTGCATTCATGCATCACTTGTTTCTTGATTGTTATATGAAAAGCAAATCCTTGAAAGCATGATTGGAAGGAGATTTGAGTGAATTGACCCTAAACACCGAGTTCTTAGAGTGTATACATACCTAGTGAGGGTTCAATTACTCAATTCTATGTTTTCACTTCTCCTATCATGCATTCTTGCAAGTGCCTAATTTTGATGAGTTGAATCAATTCTTTAGATTTTGTTGCATTGAACTATTTCCTTGCTTAGCCCTAAATGTCTATACTTGCTTGGAATTGGGTTGTTTGTTTTCACCAAATCAACAGGACATTATAGATAGATAGATAGATATATAGTATATACATACTTGCATGTATATAGATAGTTGCATTTAATAAGTTGGTTACCCCTTTGGTCATTCTCCTTGTTGGTTTAGCATGAGGACATACTATTGTTTAAGTGTGGGGAAATTGATGAGTCCATATTTTTTAATATATTTTGGCTTGATTTGAATGGATTCTAGCATATGAACTCACACTTAAGCACCAAAATAGCATACTTTTGTGTTTGATCCCTAATTTGATCCTAAATATAAAAACATGCGTTTTAATACTTAGATTAGTGATTTTTAATTCCACTTTTATGTCATTTGATGCCGAGATATGGTTTGTGAGTGATTTCAGACCTTAGAGGCAAGAATGGATGGCCAAATGGAAGAAGGCATGTACAAGGGAGAAAACATGAAGAAAACAAGGAAAAGCACACACAGCAAAGTGTGCGTGCGCACAGCCCTGTGTGCATGCGCACAAGCAAGAATTTCCATGTGTGCATGCGCACAAGCACTTGTGCGTACGCACAGGTCAACTTTCAGCCGAGTGTGCGGACGCACACGTCTGTGCATCCGCACAAGTCCCTGCACGGGATCGCATTAATGAAACACGTGCTGCGCAAATTTGGAGGCCCTTGGCTCATTTTTGGAAGGCTGAAATGCTGAATGGGAGTCCTATATAAAAGGGAAATCAACACATTTGAATTAGGAGACATTAGGAGACACATTGGAGCACAATTTTACATAGTTTTTCATAGTATTAGGAGTAGAAGTAGTGTAGAGTAGAGAGCTCTCCTAGGGTTTATGTAGTTTTCATTTCCATTTCAATTGTAGCATTTTATAACAAATCTTTGATTTTGCTTCTTTAATTGTAAGTACTCTCAATTTCCTTTTAATTAAAGCACTTTCATTTCCTTGGTTCAAGCTACCTTGTTCATATTACAATTTTGTGTTTCTTGAAGTTTTGATTGATAAACTTTATGTTTCATGCTTCCTTTATGTTTGATTGCTTGTTTACATTTAGCTTTGTTGATAGTTGGTTATAGTTTTCTAATTTTCCTTGCAATTTCCCATGCTTTACTTTCATGCACTCAAGGTGTTTGTGAAAATGCCAACTTTGGATTTTGAGTAGATTTTTACGCTTTGGCTTGAGATTTGAGTTTCTAGGATACTAGAGTCATAATGTCCGATATTTAGTGGTAATTCTTGGGTAGTTAGTTGACTCTTGTTTCCATTGACGCGAGCCTTTTATCAATTAGTTTAGTAAGTTGGTTTGGACTTATGGATTAAGATCAATTATACTTACTTGACTTACTCCTCGATGGTTGGGGTTGACTAGGCGAGATTGACTCATGATAATTACCATAGTTGTGGTTATGGCAATGATAGGATTCCTTGGACCCTCAATTCCCAAGTCAAGGCTTCTTTTATGCATTTTCACTAGTTTTGATCTTGTTTCCTTTTACTTGCATTAATTACCAATTTTGATTATCTCCTTGTTCTTTTTTTTTTACTTAGCTCTTTAAATCTTTAGTTCTTTAATTGCAAAACCCCCTTTTCCTCACAACCGAAAGCGTATAACACTTCAATTGCATTCTTAGGGAGAACGACCCGAGGTTTGATTACTCTCGGTTATATTTTGTTTTGAATTGGAATATTTGATTTGAGCATTACTTGTTGGCTTGGAACTATACTTACAACACCAATCTTATTTTGAGATTAAATTCCTAGCCGACGGTTTTGTTCACTATCAAGTGTTCTTTGGTGTAACGTGGCCTCAGAACTCTGGAACGATCTCAAGCACAGATTCTATGAAGGTGATTTGTTTCGGAAAGCTGATCTTCAAGAAGAGATGTTTGCGATGAAGCAGGGAGATCTATCCATCACTGTATATTTCACTAAACTTAAGGGAATTTGGGAAGAACTTGATGAGTTCAAACCAATTCCATCATGTGCCTGTGGAGCATCATGCTCATGTGGATTGAAGATCATCAAAGAATATAGAGATCAAGAATATGCTGTTAGAATTTTGAGAGCGTTAAATGAGTAGTACACAACAGTGAAATTACAGATTATGTTGATGATGCCACTGTCCAGTGTGAATTCTATCTATTCTTTGCTTTTGCAACAAGAAAGACAATTAACCAACTCAGATCAAAGTGTAGAAAGGATGCTAGTTATTAATGCTGTCAATATTGGAGGAATTGGCAATGAAAACAATAGAGGATTTGGTATGACCTTGAATGCAAATTCTAGTATCACAAATCGAGGTAGTAGAGGCGGACGTGGACGAGGCCGAGGCAGAGTTAGTAGTGGAAGAGGAATGATGAGAAGTTGTTCTCATTGCGGGAAGACTAGACACACCATAGAGACCTGCTATCATAAGCATGGATTTCCTCCTCATTTGCAAAAGAAATTTGGAGTAGCAAATGTGAACAATATGATTGCTTCTGAGAAAACATGTGAAGATGGCAATGTACCTTATGTGTATTCAACTCAAGAGGAGAATAGTAAAAGTCTAGACAACTTGTTTTCTGAAGATAAAAAAAGCATTGATTTCTCTATTCCAACAACATAAAGGTGATCCTGCTCATAGTTCTCTTCAAACACAAGCTATAAACACAGTGATAGCTCCTTCAGCAGGTATACACCATATTTTGTCAATTTCTCACATTCCTTTGCACACACATGACTGGATAATTGACACTGGTGCCACTGCACATGTTACTTTTTCTCTTGATACTTTTCACTCTCATCACACAATAGATTCTGTGTTAATCAAATGTCCAAATGGAATTGAGACCACAGCAACAATTATTGGAACTATAATTTTAACCCATGATTTTTTTCTTAGAAATGTGTTATATGTGCCCTCTTTCAATTTTAATCTCATATCTGTGTCTAAAGCAACTAATTTTTTACCTTGTCAATTTTTATTTAACAATACACACTGTGAGATACAGGATAACCTTTCCTTGAAGATGATTGGTCATGCTAGACAAAGAGGTGGCTTGTATATCTTCAATACAGATGCAACTTATGTCAACTTAGAAGCAAAGAATAGAGCACTAGTCAACACTAGCGATTCAGTTAGTGTTGCTACTATCACAGACACTATAAATCATGAAACTTGGCATTGTAGGTTAGGACATGTCTTAATTGATAGGTTACAAAAAATGAAAAAGAGTTATCCTTTTATTGTATGTCCATTAAAAGATGAACCTTGTGAACCATGTTATTATGCAAAACAAAGAAGATTGCCTTTTCATTTGGGTCAAACAAAATCTGTCAATTTATTTTATTTAGTGCATATGTATATCTGGGGACCTATTTCTACTCCATCTTTTGCTGGTCATAAATATTTTTTAACAATAGTAGAAGATAAAAGCAGATTCACTTGGCTATTTTTTATGAAAAATAAAAGTGAAACTTCTTATTTTATCCAATAATTTGTGTAACTAATTGAAACTCAATTTCAAACAAAAATAAAAAAACATCAGAACTGATAATGGAGCTGAATTCATCATGAATTCTTTTTATGAAAAATAGGAAATAATTCATCAGACTTCATGTGTTGAAACACCTCAACAAAATGGAGTTGTAGAACGAAAACATCAAGATATTTTAAATATTGCTAGAGCACTCATTTTTAAGGCTCATCTTCCTAAAATTTTTTGGAGACATGCTGCATCTCATGCTGTACATATTCTCAATAGATTGCCTAGTTCATCTATTAATAATAAAAGTCCTTATCAGATTCTCTTTAGTAAAATGTCAAACATTCAACACTTCAAAATCTTTGGATGTCTTGCATTTGCTTCAACTTTAGTTGCAAATAGAAAGAAATTGGATAAAAGAGGAAGAAAATGTATTTTTCTTGGCTTTAAAACAAGAATAAAAGGATATCTTTTGATGGACATAAATAACAATCAATTTTTCATATCTAGAAATGTAATTTTTTATAAAAAAATCTTTCCATATAAGAATAATCAATTTTCTTATCAATTTGAATATATTTCCAATTCTAATCAAGACACTAAACCTACATTACATAATCATGATCCTATAGATGTCTTTGATAGAAGCACATTATCTTCTCATACATTAGATTTACATCCCATTCAACATACAGTGTAAAATACTCCTTCCAACACAATTGATGTCCAACCACAGCCAACCTTACCCATTTCTATGAGTTTGCCAACAGCACCAGCATCATGTACTACACCATCATATGATGAAAATTCATCTAATCCCCAACCCACTGATATTAATCCACCTCCTTCACTAAGAAGATCTCTTAGAGAAAGACACAAGCCAAGATACCTTGATGATTATGAATGTATGCAAACCACTGTCTCTGATAGCATGATCCAATCATCAATCACAAAAAGGTATCCTCTTTCCAATTACTTGAGTTATAATTCCCTGTCACAATCACACAAAGCACTTTCCATTACAATTTCCACAAATCCAGAGCCAAAGAACTATGAGCAGGCTATTCTGAGTGATTGTTGGCAGAAAGCAATCAAAGCTGAGCTTGAAGCTAAGCATTGGAGGAAAGCAAGACCTGGAAACTTACTACTTTACAAAAAGGAAAGCATGCAATCGGATGTAAATGCCTTTATCTTTGTTCCTGCTCATATGAAAGAGAAGAGAACAAGAAAGTATGGAATCCTCTATGTCACTGTATAGAGATTCCTTGAGGTGTCAGAGGAAAAGAAGAATGGAAGGATGAGGTAGAGAAGAGAGAATTCGAACGTATCAAGAGGGAGAGAGTTCGAATTGCACATTGAAGAGGAGTGTTAGTCCCTTAAATAGAAGAATGTGAGAAGGGGGGAAGAATTTTTGAAATTAATTTTAAAAAGATTTTGAGATAATTAAAAGAAATTTTTGAAAAATTGGTTGATGATTTTCGAAAATTAAAATTGAGAAAGTAGTTAAGTGATTTTGAAAAAGATTTTGAAATTAGCAATCAAAAAGATATGATTAAAAATTAATTTTGAAAAGAGATATGAGTGGGAAGATATAATTGAAAAGATATGATTGAAAAACACTTTAAAAAGATTTGATTTTAAAATTAATGACTTGGCTAACAAGAAATTTAAAAGATATGATTCTAAACTTCAAATATTGAACTTTTCGTAACAAAAAAGTAACAAACTTAAAATTTTTTAATCAAATCATTAATTGTTAGCAAAGATTTTCGAAAATAGTGAGAGAAAAATGGAAAATATTTGATTTTGAATAGATATGTTTGAAAAAATATGATTTGAAAAAGATTTAATTTTAAAAAATTATGAAGATTTGAAAAAGATATGAATTGAAAACTAACTTACCTCCCTTATGCTGTACTACCCTTTTGGGTGTTTAACGCCCAGCCAGGTACCCTGGCTGGCATTTAAACACCAAATTTCCTTCCTCACTGGGCATTTTGAACGCCCAGCTTTTTCTCTGTAATTCCTCTGCTACATGTTCTGAGTCTTCAATTCTCTGTATTATTGACTTGAAAAGACATAATTTTGAAAATTTTTTTAAATTTTTAATGATGAGAAATAACAAAATGAAATTAATCATGGAAAAACTAAGATCAAATAAACAATGCATGCAAGACACCAAACTTAGAAATTTTCATATTAGAGACACTAACAAATTGAGAATGCATATGAAAAACAACAAAAGACACAAAACAAGAGAATTTAAATATCAGAGCAAGGAAATCATTAAGAGCAACTTGAAGATTAATGAAGAGCATAACTCATATATTCGAAAAATGCAAGGAATTAAATAAAATATGCAGGACACCAAACTTAAAAATTGACACTAGACTTAAACACGAAACACAAATTATTTCTTATTTTTATAATTTTATAATTTTTTTGTATTTTTTGAAAATTATTTGGAAAAAGAAAATAGGGAATTCAAAATTCTTAATGAGAATTCCAGGAATCATGAAATGTTAGTCTAAAACTCCGGTCCAGGAATTAGACATGGCTTACTAGCCAGCCAAGCTTTCAGTGAAAGCTTCGGTCCAAAACACTAGACATGGCCAATGGCCAGCCAAGCTTTAGCAGATCATTACATTCAACAGCAAAATTTATAGAAATCAACAAGCTCTTATAGTGATAAGTTGAAATCTCAGTCCAAAAGATTAGACATGGCTTTACAACCAGCCAGACTTCAACAGATCATCATGAAACTTTAGAATTCATTCTTAAAAATTCTGAAGAACGGAATAGAAAATTTTTTTTTTGAATTTTTTTTTCGAAAATAAAAAGAATAAAAAGCTTAAAAATAAAATAAAATTACCTAATCTGAGCAACAAGATGAACCATCAGTTGTCCAAACTCGAACAATCCCCGGCAACGGCGCCAAAAACTTGGTGCACGAAATTGTGATCTCTGATAATGGCGCCCAAAACTTGGTACGCACGATCATGATCTCAACACTTCTTCACAACTTCGCACAACTAACCAGCAGGTGCACTGGGTTGTCCAAGTAATAAACCTTACGTGAGTAAGGGTCGATCCCACAAAGATTGTCGGCTTGAAGCAAGCTATGGTCATTTTGTAAATCTCAGTCATGCGGATTCAATTGGTTATGGAGAATTGATAATTAAAAGATAAATAAAACATAAAATAGGATAGAGGTACTTATGCAATTCATTGATAGGAATTTCAGATAAGCGTATGAAGATGCTTTGTTCCTCCTGAACTTCTGCTTTCCTATTGCCTTCATCCAATCATTCATACTCCTTTCCATGGCAAGCTGTATGTTGGGGGATCACCGTTGTCAATGGCTACCATCCGTCCACTCAGTAAAAATGGTCCAAAATGCGCTGTTACCGCACGGCTAATCATCTATCGGTTCTTGATCATGTTGGAATAGGATCCATTGATCCTTTTGCGTCTGTCACTACGCCTAACACTCGCGAGTTTGAAGCTCGTTACATTCATCCCATCCCAAATCCTATTCGGAATACCACAGACAAGGTTTAGACTTTTCGGATCTCAAGAATACTGCCCATGGAGTCTAGCTTATACCACAAAGACTCTAATATCTCGGACTCGGTCCCCTGTATTAGATATCCAAGAGATATGCATTCAAGCTTGTTTTCATGTAGAACGGAAGTGTTTGTCAGGCACGCGTTCATAAGGTGAGAATGGTGATGAGTGTCACATAATCATCACATTCATCATGTTCTTGGGTGCGAATGAATATCTTAGAACAAGAATAAGCGTGAATTGAATAGAAAAACAGTAGTACTTTGCATTAATTCATAAGGAACAGCAGAGCTCCACACCTTAATCTATGGTGTGTAGAAACTCCACCGTTGAAAATACAAAAGTAATAAAGGTCCAGGCATGGCCGAATGGCTAGCCCCCATAAAGGTCTAAGATAGCATAAGACTAATCAAAGATGATCAAAAGATGAAAATACAATAGTAGAAGGTCCTATTTATAGAGAACTAGTAGCCTAGGGTTTGTAGAAATGATTAAATGATGCAGAAATCCACTTCTGGGGCCCACTTGGTGTGTGCTTGGACTGAGCATTGAAGCTTCCACGTGCGTAGGCTTCTCTTGAAGTTAAACGCCAGCTTTTGTGCTAGTTTGGGCGTTTAACTCCAGCTTTTCTGCCAGTTCTGGCGTTTAACGCCAGAAAAGGGTCTCTGATCGGCGTTTTGATGCCAATTTGGGCCATCAAATCTCGGGCAAAGTATAGACTATTATATATTTCTGGAAAGTCCAAGATGTCTACTTTCCAACGCAATTGAGAGCGTGCCAATCGGACTTCTGTAGCTCCAGAAAATCCACTTCAAGTGCAGGGAGGTTAGAATCCAACAGCATCTGTAGTCCTTTTTCAGCCTCTGAATCAGATTTTTGCTCAGGTCCCTCAATTTCAGCCAGAAAATACTTGAAATCACAGAAAAACACACAAACTCATAGTAAAGTCTAGAAATGTGCTTTTTATTTAAAAACTAATAAAAATATAATAAAAACTAACTAAAACATACTAAAAACACACTAAAAACAATGCCAAAAAGCGTATAAATTATCCGCTCATCAGCGTCGATGGTCTTTTTCGCGAGTCACGTGGACGCGTCGCCGTGCAAATCTTCAAATCACGCGTACGCGTCAGTTACGCGCACGCGTCGCCATGGAAAGCTCCAAATCACGCGTATGCGTCAGTCACACGTACCCGTCGCTCCTTGCTGCCATCTCCTTTGATCTTGTGCTGCAGAAATTCCATCCAATTCCGCCGAATGCTACCTAAAATAAACAAAATTATAAAAGACTCAAATTAGCATCCATAGTGGCTAAAATATAATTAATTCTCTATTAAACTCAATAATTTAGATGCAAATTCACTAGGAAATGATAGGAAAGATGCTCACGCATCACCTTTCTTCATGGTGATCTACCTGAAGAAGTCTATATGAAGTTTCCTCCTGGTTTAAATGCACAACCAGGAATGGTTTGCAAGCTGGAACGATCCTTATATGGCCTTAAGCAAGCAAGTCGTCAATGGAACTCTAAGTTATGCTCTGTCTTGATTACTTCAGGTTACTCACAATCAAAGGCAGATCATTCCCTTTTTACCAAATCTTCTCCAACAGGTTTCACTTCTATTCTTGTCTATGTCGATGATTTTGTTCTAGCGGGGGATGACATAGAAGAGATCCAACATATGAAGATAAAATTCAACACTTTGTTCAAAATCAAAGATTTAGGCGAACTAAAATTTTTCTTGGGCATGAAAGTTGCAAGGAGCAAAAGGGGAATAGCTTTGTATCAAAAGAAGTATACTCTTGATCTCCTAAAAGAGTATGGATTATTAGATTCAAAACCAGCCAACACACCTATGAATTATTCAATTCATCTCTCAAGTCATCAGGAACATTATTGAATGATGCTAAGCCATATGGAAGACTCATTGGAAGGTTGATATACCTCACTAATACCAGGCCTGACATAAGCCTTGCTGTTAGCAAGTTAAGTCAATTTCTAGATTATTCCACAGATGAGCACTTCAAAGCAGCCTTACATGTGTTGAAGTACTTAAAAGGAGCTCTTGGAAAGGGATTACTTTTTGAGTCTGTTTGTGACTTGTCCCTCCGTGGTTTCTCGGATTCTGATTAGGGTACCTGTCCGGATACCCGAAGACCAGTGTCCGGATGTTGCTTCTTTCTTGGAAGATCTTTGGTGTCCTGGAAAAGTAAAAAACAGCAAATAGTTGCTCGATCATCTTTGGAGGCGAAATATCGAGCAATGGCTCTTGCAACTTGTGAAGGAATTTGGCTTATGTACATCTTAGATGACTTCAAAATCAAGTTACCAGGCCCTATGACATTATTTTGTGATAACCAGCTACTAGATATATTGCGGCTAACCCAGTGTTTCATGAAATGACGAAACACATTGAGATTGATTGTCACAAAGTTAGAGAAAAAGTTCAAGACGGTTCTTTAAAGCTCATGCCAATTCCATCAAGAGAACAACTTGTTGATGTCCTTACAAAGGCACTTCTACCAGGTCCTATTGAGGAGATATGTAGTAAGTTTAGAATGTATTATTTGTACACGCCTAACTTAAGGGAGGCTATTAATGTGTGAATATTACTAGTACTCCCAGATACTCTCTGGTTTATTGAGTATTGTGTGACAATGGATTACAGCTGTATAATAGAATATGAAGAGGTAGCCAATGGATTACAGCTGTATAATAGAATATGAAGAAGTAGCCAGTATATTTTTTCTTTTTTTCTTTCTTCTTTCTTTTTGGCTATATATAGCTGAATGAATTTCATCAAGCAATTAACTATATTTATAGATTTAACTAAGTTTAAAATGAATAAAGAATCCAATCAGCTATGGAAATGTTGCCAAAGACACGAACCGAAAGGTGAAGTTGAAGTGAGAGTATAAAAGAAAGAAGAAAAACCCAAAATAGTTCCTGATAATTATCTCAAAAGACAACGAGACTCTTGACAAAAAAAAAATATCTACCCGGATCCTGAGCTTTACTTTTATGGGACTGATTAACTCCTGTGTCAAAAAAGTCAATATTTTTTTTTTGCACAGTGGCTAATCAATCCCAAAAAAAAATCAAAAACCGAATTGGGTATTTTTTTTTTATTTCGTTATCCTTTCGAGATAATTGTCGAGTGAGGTATTTACTCAAAAAAAAAAAAGATATCTATGATGGCAACAATTCAATGACAGATTCAAAAGATAAAAAAAATTAAAGATTTTTGAAAGATTGGAACTCGAAGCGGAAGTACTCACAACAACTAACTAGTTTCAGAGCAGTGGAATTCTCCTCTGAACTTTAATTTTATGTATTTTCTACGGGTATTATTTTTAAGAAATTATATAAGAAATCCAAATTATTAGTTAGTCTTATTGCCTTTCTATGACCAATGGTGTTCATTATTTCCGATGAATAAAATATTTATCTCTCATAAAAAAAAATAAAGCCATTCATAAATTTTATTTTATTATTTTAAATTATGTGAAAAAATATGAAATTTATCAATTAATTTATATAATTTTGACTTAATTAATTGAATTTTTTAAATCTTATTTTTAATAAAATTATGTGAGAAAAATATGTTTTATTTTTTTAATTATTAATTTCTTAACCACTTTTTATGTTATTTAATACCGTTATAAATATTTTTTAAGAGTGTGCATGATTGGAAGAATATTAGAGTATTTTTAAGAATGTTTAGATAAAAATATCTTATTTTTCATGCTTGTTTCAAAGATTAAAAATATATTTTTAGGTAATATTTATTCTTTGAAATTAAAATACTATCAATTTAATTTTCATCTTCTCCCTAATTATCTTAAATTTTAATAGGAATGAAATGTGTATAACAAAAAAAAAAGACCAAATTATCCTTGCTAATTTAACTCTAACCCTCTCTTTTTAGTTTTTTCACTTTCCATTTCATCAGAAAACCAAATCCTAGCAAAACTCTTCCTCCATGAAAACCAAATCCTAGCAGAGCTTTTTTTTCAAATTCATGGAGGCTCCATCGGCTCGACACCGCCTCGCCGTCGATTTGAGTTTGCACGACCATCGCTCAACTCATTTTAGAAGGAAGATTCACTGTTTATGCGCTTGTGTTTTGTTCACATTCGTGTTTCTTCTTCTGCCGCTGTGAGATCGTACGTAACAGCGACGAGCTCGATTTCTTCGTTAGATTCGCTTCAGTTTCGTTTTCGGTCGATAACTTCTTTGTGTCGCTAAGATGCAGTTGCAAATTGAACTGCGACGATGAAGACAACGACGAATTCAGAGTGAAGAAGCTTAAGTTGAGGATTTCGTGTCGCCAAGGTGCAGTTGAATTTTTTTTATTTTTCAAAAATTTAATTAGGTTTTTCTGTAGATTTTGTGTTGCTTACAATTGAATAGTGTTATGATAAATCAATTTAATGTTTTGATTGGTGATTTATTTTTTGCGTGTTATTGCTTGATAATTAGGTAATTATTATGTTAAAATTGAAAAAAAATTGAGAGATTCTTAGGTACTTCTTTCGACTATTGCTAAAATTGAATCGAATAAAAAATTTGTTATTCTACTTGTTGTCATACCGTGACATAATCACATAATCCAAAAAAAATTTTCTTAACCAATAGTATAGGGAGTCAGAATTTCTCTTTTAACATGTTTATTGAGTCAATTTTAATTGTTCAAATACTAACTTTTTGCATGGATTCAAACATGATGAACTATGTTTTCTATAACAAAATGGGAAAAAGATCTTCTGTATGTTAGTGTGGTATTTTGTTAGTTTGTGTATTTACGCATTGGATTTATTTACAATAGTAGTCATCAATCTTGTATTGTTAATGTTTGACTTAGTAGTAACAAGTGTCTTTTCTAATTGGTTGATGAAGCAAATGCAGTATAAGTGAGTCAATTTAGATGTTTCAATTTCAATTGTATCAACACTTTTAATTATTTTAGACTTGGTTTGTTTCATCTATTCTGATAGGAATGAATTTTTACTCTTCCAAACTTTTCTTTGTGCATTAGGTAGGTAAACAAGAGAGCATTACTTATGAGACTATACTAATAAAATATTAGACATTATTTATGAATCTCCATCCTATGAAAATGAATTGTTTGTATATATTTTTCAGTGATAAATGATTTTGAATTTGCACGTTTCTCACTTGAAAAAATAAAATGCAACATTTTTACTTTTTCAGTGACTCTTCATCTGCTGTAAATTGAAGGACTTGTGATTTCTGGGTGTTTTATCCTTGTCTTTTTAGTTATATAGCATTGGTTGAAACTTCACATTCTAGTGGCTGTATGGTTGTTATGCCAAAGGCTTATGTTTTGGTATTGAATCAAAAACAACAAAATATCGTCATTCTATTTTTTTTTTTTTTTTTTTTTATGTTTCTTTTGTTAGGATGTTGATATTCTTGTAAATCTAAATCTCAGGTACATGTTAAGTTATAATAGTTTTCTTGTCTTCTTTTGATTCTTTCCTTACATGCAATTCTTAAAATGTTCAAAACCTAGAAATTTCAAATAATCACATGCATCTTCTAGTGCCATTTATACTACAGACCTAGAAGCAACTGAATTAGTGTTGATATTTTTTGCTTTTCAAATTGGTCCATATTTCTAGTGCCTTTGGATTATTGTTATGCATGCTATATGATCATGGATACATACTCTATCTACTTTTGAATTATCATTTACTTAGGAGTTTATCATTTATCTTCTTTGATCCACCATATTGAGACGAGCGATACTTGAGGTAGATAAAAGGATCAACTTACACAAAAAATATGAACCAATAAACAAAAAAGACATCACATTCGATAATTATGTTCATTTTTTTATGTATGAGACTATCTATTGCAACATTGATTTTATTTTATTGATGTGCTTGTGTTCTTGTATAAAATTTGTGCATGTATGCTTATTAGTGCTAGTAAGTTTTGACTTCTGAGATTTTTTTGTAACTTTAATTTGGATAATAATAAAATTTTTTTAGTAAATTTAATTGTGATAATATTAATTTTAATTAAAGATATTTGTTATTATTAAGAATATTTTAGTAAATTAAAAAAATAGAATTGATAATAATTTTAATTAAACATATTTTTATTAAGAATATTTTATTAAATTTAATTGTATGTGAGATTGTAAATTTTAATTAAAGATATTTGTTATTAGGGATATTTTAGTAAATTTAATTGTGATAATATAAATTTTAATTAAAGATATTTGTTATTCGGGGTATTTTAATAAATTTAAAAAAATAGAACCAATAATAATTTTAATTAAACATATTTGTTAATTATGGATATTTTAGTAAATTTTAAAAAATTAGAACCGATAATAATTTTAATTAAAGATATTTATTATTAAGGATATTTTAGTACATTTTAAAAAAATTAGAATCAATAATGATTTTAATTAAATATATTTGTTAATTAGAGATATCTTAATAAATTTTAAAAATTAGAATTGATAATAATTTTAATTAAACATATTTTTTATTAGGAGTATTTTTGTAAATTTATTATAGAGGTATCTTTATAAATTTTAAAAAATTCAATGTAAAAAAGTGTTAATATTTAATTAGGTTTATATTTAATTTTTAGTCGTTAATATTTTAATTTAAATAATTAAAAGTAATTTGACATATTACATAATAATATGACCAAGAAATTTAAATTCAACCAAACAAAAATTTATTCATTCCTAGGATTATTACATAATATTCCAAAACATTAAATTTTATAATTAAGCATAGGAATCTTATGTACCAAGTAATCTCATTCCTAGGCATTATATTCCTATAAATGATATTTTTGGTAATGAAAACTAATTCTTAAACCACACATATCTTAAATGTTTTAGGATTAAGGTACATCAACGATCTCAAAAGAATCGAAGAGAATGGAGCGAAGAAATAAATTTAAAAAATAATTCCAAAGTTCGCTTAAGCAAGATTCTCGTGCAAGTGGCATTTTTTCGCCTAAACGAGATCCTCGCGCAAGCACCATTGCCTCGCCTGAGCGAGTGGTTCGCATGTGCGAGCGTGTCTCACATGCACGAGGTTAGTTTTCGCACCTTGATTAATAAGCACGTGTATTCACGTTTTAGGTTCTCCAAAGATCCCCAACAGCCATAAAAAATGATATTTTGAAGCCAAAAATTTTGGAAAAGAATGCTACACTATATACGCATACTCTCATTTTATATTTTTCTATGTTTTAGTTCATAGTTTTTTAGTGAGAGAAGCTCCAACTTTTCTTTAGGTTTTCTAGAATTTTACTTCATTTTACTTTTAGTTTTGGATTTTGATATTGTTTAATTGTAATTTTAGTTCTTATTTTTTTGTTTTTCTATACTACTTTGCTTATAATTTTTTGTTGGTTCACTTTGCTTATTTTGATATTTTATTAACTATATGAATTCTTGGTTTCTTATAGATGAATTTAATGTTTTATTTTTTATCTATGCTTATTTGAATTGTTAGTGTTAAATTCTTGTAGTGGGTAGTAGTAATTTTTGTTAATTCTTATAATTTATGATATTTTACTTTTATACATACCACGTGTTTGATAAAATATTTACATTAATTATGGAGTAGATTTTTTTATCTTGGCTTAGGATTGAGAAATTGGGTGACCGAGTTATTAATGTCCAATTTTAATTGGTAATTTAAAGTTGTTAGTTGATCTTGTTTTCACCAACGCTAACCTTTTACTAAATTCAATTAGTAAGTTGGTTAGAATTTATGAATTAAGACTAATTATGCCTATTTGACTTCTCTATTTGTTGTAAAGGTTGACAAAATAGAATTAACTTTTAACAATGGTCATCTTTGTAATTAATAACAAAAATAATTATTCTTGTCTCTCAACTTTAGCCAAAATTTTTTAGCATTTGAATTTCATCTCTTTTATTATTTCATTACCTTAATTTTTGCTAGTATAATTTAATTACTTCTTATAGTCTATCTATCATTTAATTATGGTCACTTTATTCTTATATTTGCTTAGTTAGCCATTTACTTGTTCTTTGATTTTATTTTCTTGTAATTTAATTATTAATTATTTTCTTGTTCAGTCAATTTACATTTTTAAGTTCTAGTAAATTTGCTTAGTTACTTCATTGCTTCATTCTTCCATCATATTTTTCAATTCTCATGTTATTCTGCTTTTTTTTCTATTTATATTTTTTTTGTTGATTTTTTTAGCGATCCTTTTGATTATTTTATTTCAATTTTATCAAAAGATCAATTTTTTTGGGGTCTGGAATGTTGTGTTTATTTTATCAAAAAATCAATTTTTTTTGTCTCATTTCATTGGCTAAGTTCTCTGTCACTTGATTAAGGAAATCTCAATGATGTTCCTGATTCTTCCTTCTAAGTTTAAGAATAATTTATTTTTATATAATATTAAATATGAAATAAATTATAATCTTAAAATAATTAATTGTATTTATATAGATCAACCATTAAAAAATAAGACTAGTAAGTTAATCTATTATTATTCACCATAACTCTTTTAATTCAGGTAGTACGTACTTAGTACTAAATAAAAAAATTTAACAAATATAATCCTAAATTTTAGAACTATAAATTTTAGAACTAAATTGACTATAAAGTCAATAAATGTATTTCATGTTTGATATTATATAAAAATAAATTGTTAACTTAATAAAAAATTAAATATTCTAATGTTCAATATGATCATTCCTTATCCATCCTACTATTCTAATGGAAGTCATTTCGTCTGCGACAGCAGGAAAATGGCCGCTGCTCTATTTTGTAGGCGTCCCATTTTGCAGGTGTCAATGGACAAATATAAAAAGTTGATTTCAATCTCCAATTAGCAAGCACCATGAATAAAATAATGTGCAATTCCATTTCGTATTTAAAGAAATAATCATTTTATTTTATTCATTTATATAAAATAGAGCAAAAATCACACCTTGGTCGTTGAGCGTCAAGACTTTTCCATTGATGAGATGTCAGACATGGGTGAAGCACTGAAGTTGGTGAAAATTATGCTAAAGTTGAAAGTTGAAAAAAAATTCAACTGGAACCAAAAAACACATATATACAGAGACGGTCTATTTTGTATATCAACATAAACCACGATAAAAGTGTAGCGGTTTAAATTTATTTATAAACCGTAGATCTTTTGTTGCAATTTACATAATTTATAAAAAAAATACATTTTAATATCTATTTTACAAAATGTGTATTTTAGTAATATTAGAAGTTATTTTATTTATTTTTCGTAAATTGTCCTGTCACTAATGCATACATACCACGTATCAAATTTTGTTTCTTTTGTTTTTTATTTATTTTCTCTTTTTTTTCCTTGTAAATATTCGTTAGCTTTACTTATCTTGCATCTTATCACTATGTGTCTTGAAGTATAGTTGCTCCATAATTTTTTTATGCAATTGTTTCAGTTATTATTATCATTGTTATTATTAATTTATTATTATATTATTTTAAAAAGGTCCTTCCATTTGCAATTCATGGTCGGTTATTTTTTTTATGAATCTTGTTCTTTGATTAAGAATAATTGTATATTCATTTTCTTTTTTTCATATTCGTTATTTATTTATTTTTTTATTGAGTTAATATAAAAAATTGTAGAATAAATAAAAAAATTTTGTACCCTCGTAAATAATATTATCTCATTATCTTTTATTATTTAAATTAAAATACAAATATTATCTAAATTTATAATAATATGCATAATATACTCAATGGTAACCGTTTAAAACAGATGTGTTAAGAGTATAATAAAATTAAATTTTTACCTTTTTTATGTACAATGAGATTTCAAAATTTTAGATATCTTCAAAAGACTATAGTATTCTCAAGTTAATAATTTTATCTGATTTTTCTATAATAAAATTGGCGGCGACTTCATTTTTTATAACTCTTTGTTTATTTTATCGCATCCTCATCGTAGTTATAATATACTTCTAGAACGTTGTGACAATATCAGTTTTTGGCCTTTGAATTTCTTAGATCTGGTATGATATAAATTAAGAACATGTATGACTTTTTCATATACATTTTGGGAGATAGATTATAAAGAGTCACCACAACAGGCCGACAAGAATACGCATTAGCCTAGAAATTAGAGACAAGTAGTGCACATTTCGAGAGATAAGTTATAAGGAGTCACCACAACAGACCAATAAAAGTATGCGTTCGCCTAGAAATTAGGGGCAAGTAGCTCATCCTTTTGTTTGGAACTCTCTTTAACCTCCGTTTACCAATCCGTTCTCTTTCTACTTGATACCTCGGTGTATCACAAAATTTACAAGCAATCAGGTCTACATCATATCCACCTTATATTACAACATACAACCATTCAAGAAACAATTGATTTTCATCGAATTTAGACCTAATTTTAGAGCTAGTTTCTTTACCACATAATAGCTTTGGGGATGCCAGTAGTCCCGAATGATACTAGTTCGTTACAAAGGGTGATCCGCTTATCAAAAGACTCTTGGGTGTGATTTAACTCAGACTTAGTACTCATCACCCTAGCATAAGCAGATAATTTCGCGTTAATCACTACAAGAAAAACGTTGAGTACCGTCGGATTTAGCGTCATAGAGTAGCAGCAGATTTACCGTTGAATTTACTGGTGGTAACAGCGTCGAATTCGTAAGGTTAAGTAATTACTGGCGGATTTTAGTTTCCAGAGATAAATCCACTAGTAATATTTGGAAGGGAAAAAAAGTTGGCGCATCCTTTACCGTCAGATTTTCCGACAGTAAATCCAATTAGTGAAAGGCTGCATTTGGGTGACCCACAATAGTTTACGGTCGGAGAAATCTGGCGGTAAATCCAACAATAACAGGATATAAATTCAAATCGAGAACTCTCTTCCCCTTTATTCGAGATTCACTCTCTCTCTCTCTCTCTCTCTCTCTCTCTCTCTCTCTCTCACACTCAACCATCGTTTCCTCCCCAGCCTCTCCCTAACACCACCATCTACCGCCGCTGACACTACCATCATCACAGCTCCCTCTCTGTCTCATCAACCCCCCACTGCCGACACCCCTCCCTTCTTCTTCTTCTTCCTCTTCTCTCTTTGCCACTTCATCGTTCACCTTCTCCCTTCTCGGAACCGCCACGCCACACCACAAACCCACTACTACCGCTACCCAACTTTGCCTTTCTCCCTCTTCATGTCTCTACTCCACTTTGCTTCCTACTCGCATGTCGCCGTGCCTCTCTTCACCTCTCCTCTGCCTCTGCGACAATAGGTAACCATTTTAATTTTTTTCAAATTATTCTAATATTTTATATGCTATATTAATTTTAAGTAGTTGATTCATTGATGTTATTATTACTGTTAATTTTATTGTTGATTGGTTTATGATGCTGATTAAAATATGACAATGGTTGAAATATTTGATAAGTTTGGAAAACTCTAAATTAATATTTGTGATGACTAAACATTATTAATATGATTAACTGCAAAAATATTTATTCATATATGTTGATTAAATTAATTTTTGCAATGCAGGTTCTGGTTGAGCCAAAAAATATTGGCTAGCCCAATTTGATGAAACATATTCAGCTTTGATATAAATCTCTATCACTATGGCTGAATTGATTTGGGCCAAAATGAAAGAAACTTGGCAAGCCCAAATGTGTTACTTGTAGCTCAGCCTTGAAACAAAATGTCCAAATTGATTTGGCTGAAGCAAGTTGTTACCTTGGGCCAAATTGATTCATTATTGCTACAAGCCCAAGTTAACCATGTTTTGCTATAAGCCCCAATGCATGATCCGAAAATAATTCATCTGGAAAGCAAATGTTGTCATTTGCTGAGGCCTTTAACGGATCTCTTCTTTAAGCATGTAAATGGAACTCAAAGCTTTATTGAAGAGAATTAATACAGGCATTGGAAACATAAATAAGAGAGTATGAGTGACATGATTGATTTACTTTGTGCAGCACGCCACTCAAGCAAGGAAAGTAAAAGTAACTTTTTAATTTGTTTAACTTTATTTAATTACTTCTCTTCCATTTGTTTCTTCTCTCTCATTCATTCTTTCTTTCTTCTCTTTCGGATAATACCCAGCAAACCATGGAAGCTACACTAAGCTATCTGAAGAAAGAAGAAGCTACATGAATCAAGACCATCACAATGATGGCAAGAAAACATAAAAAATATAGTGGCTAAGATCTGCAACCATGAAAGAAAAGATATGGTGATGAGATCTTGGCTCCTCCATACCAAAAATGGATAAGGAGATTCGGCTAGCAAGGAGAAGATCTTGGAGAAGATGGCTTGTCACTACTTTTGGGTTCACTCATCACAGAAGGTAACTAGGGTGGCTACATGAGGAAGGAAGCAAAAGTGGAGCAGAAGAAGTCATCATCATCATGAAGTATCAAGGGCTAGAAATCCATCTTGGAGAGCAAGCCAAGGATGGAGCGCTCGGATTGATGAAGAGTGATGACCAAGGAAGGACTAGAGGTAATTGCATGTTTGGTTTTGCATGGATTATCTCTTCTCTCTCTCTGGCCGAACCGGTTTTGTTCTTAGAGAAGAAGAAGTTGGCTTGGTTTTTGGCTTCAAAAGTGGAGGCTTTCCTCTTCTATAAAAAGAGAGAACAGCCACTGTTTGGAGCAAGGAGAAAGCGTGAGAGTGCAAGGCACAAAATTCTTAGAGCTACCTGAGCTAACAGATTTCTCTTCTCCTTCAATGAATTCTGTTTTGTAATTTTTCTGTTTAATTTTGTCATGTCTTGAGTCTCATGGAAAAGGCAAACTGTGAGGTTTGTATGAAAAAGCCATAGACCGGAAAAAGGTAGAGAGTGCAAAATTAAAAGAAAAAGCCATAGATGTCCTTAGAGTTCCTTTGTTCATCTATGTTGTGTTTCGTGATTCTGTGGGAATCCCCTTATAAGTTGGGTTAGCACTTTACAGTTTGTAATCAGGAAGATTATAGTGAAATTTCATCATGTTTGTGATGGAGACTGGATGTAGGCTGCACTGCACTTAGCAGCTAAACCAGGATATATCTGGGTGTAATTTTCTCTCTTCTCTACTCCATTTCTGTTTCTACTGCACAGGAGCAAAAACCGAAAAGATCTTGTGTCAAGTGACGAGACAAAAAGAAAAGTATCATGGTTGGGGACGAGACAAAAGAAAAAGTCTCGTAGCTAGTCACGAGATAAAAAGACAAGAAGTTTCCAAAATTGGTTTCAAAGGTCAGCAAGTATTATCAAGCAAAAAGGGGGCTAAGATTCAACCCCCCCTTCTCTTAGCCACTGATAACAATCAATTGGTATCAGATCTTGGTCTTAAAGAGATCAAGCTTTGCAGCTTGGAGTAAAGATCCTCATGGCAGAAAACAGTGGCTCAAATTTGGTGTCCTACAATCTGACCGAAGGACAATCAAGCAACAGACTCCCTCTTTTCAATGGGAAAAACTATACCTATTGGAAGGAGAGGATGAAGATATTTGTACAAGCAGTAGATTACAGACTTTGGAAGATCATCTTGGAAGGCCCTCAATATCCAACTGTTACAAGTGCCGAAGGAGTTGTCTTTCTTAAACCAGATGCAAGTTGGACTGATGAAGATAGAAAGAAGGTGGAGCTCAATGCCAAAGCTATCAATCTGCTCAACTATGCTATCAGCTTTGAGGAGTATCGACGGGTATCACGTTGCACAACAGCAAAGGAAATCTGGGACAAACTCCTAGTTACTCATAAAGGAACAACCATTGTGAAAAAGACCAGGATAGATATGTTAAACAGAGAGTACGAAATGTTTGCAATGAAGGAAGGAGAATCCATTGATGAGCTGTTTGAGCGCTTCAACACCATCATTGTTGGCTTGGATGCTATGGGAATCAAGTATCCTGAATCTGTGCTAGTGAGAAGAGTGTTGAGATGTCTCACAAAAGAGTGGGAAACAAAAGCTTTAATTATCTCTGAGAGTAGTGGTCTTGACTCTATGAGTTATGATGATTTGAGAGGAAATTTACTTGCTTTTGAAAACACCTACTTGAAAAAAGATTCAAAAAAGAAAGGAATAGCTTTTTCATCTGTCACTAACCCTCTGGATGATGAATCCAGTGATAACTCATCTGAAAATGAATTTGTGTTGTTTGCAAAAAAATTCAGGAAAATGGTAAATCTCAAAGGCAAAGGCAGCAGCTCAAGGAAAATGAAGAAAGACCTTAGCAAAGTAACTTGTTACAACTGCAAGGAAATGGGGCATTTCAAATCTGATTGTCCCAAGTTAAAGAAGGAGGAGAAGCCAAAAAGAGGAAAGAAGAAGGGACTGATGGCTTCATGGGAAGATTTGGAAAATGACTCAGATGATGATGATGAGGAATCCGAGACCAAGTCACAACCTTGTCTCATGGCAGATCACATAGATCAGGTAGTCTTTCATAACCCTAACATTGAAGATCTTCATCTTATGATAGACCACCTTTCTGAAAAGATAAGATGCTTCCTGCTGAAAAATCAAGAACTTGAACAACAAATCACCATTCTTAAAGCTGAAAACAGTTTTCTTAAAGAAAAAGTAAGGGAGGCCGAAACTGCTTGTGATCTTGTTGAAGAAAATAAGCAGTTAAAAGTCCAAATTAAGAGCTGTGAAAGTGATCATTCTGTTCTTGCATATGTAGATTGTTTTAAAAGAAATGAAGAGTTGCTTAAAGAGGTTAAAAGACTTAAGGAAGACTTAGCCAAGTTCACTCAAAGTTCTGAAAATCTGAATCAAATCTTGGCTAGTCAAAAACCTCTTTATGATAAGGCTGGGCTGGGGTTTTATAAATCTGCTGAAAAATCTCATTTTGAAAACTTTGCTTCATCCTCTAATGATACAAGATTTCAAGACCCCACCTACTTTAACAAAACAACAACTCCAAGATTTTGTAGACTATGCAATCGAAATAGACAGTTTCCTATTCAATATTTTTTTGGTGAAAGAATGATTGGTGATAAAGTTTGCAAAGTTGTTTTTGATTATAATGGCTTAGGACATAAGAGATGGTTTAACGTGAAAGGATCCAAGAAAATTTGGATACCTAAGGTCACTTAAGCTTGTTTTGTAGGTGTGCCTAGCATCCAAACGGAAAGAAATTATGTGGTATATGGATAGCGGATGCTCTAGGCATATGACCGGAAAGACAACCTTCTTCATGAAGCTTGATGAATATGATGGAGGACTTGTCACTTTCGGTGATGATGCAAAAGGAAAAATAGTGGCTGTTGGGAAAGTTGGTAAAAATTTTTTATCTTGTATAAATGATGTCCTTCTTGTGAATGGTTTGAAACATAATTTACTTAGTGTTAGCCAATTGTGTGATTTAGGTTTTGAAGTTATTTTTAGGAAGTTTGTATGTTTGGTTGTTTGTGATAAAACTGGGGATATTTTATTTGAAGCTAAAAGATGTAATAATGTGTATGGATTAACTCTTGAGGACTTGAAAGAATAAAATGTGACATGTTTTACATCTCTTGAATCTGAAAAATGGCTATGGCATAGAAAGTTGGGTCATGCAAGCATGTACCAAATTTCTAAGCTAGTTAAGAAAAATCTTGTTAGAGGAATTCCAAATATCAAATTTTGATAAGGATCTTACTTGTGATGCTTGTCAATTGGGCAAACAAGTAAAATCCTCCTTTAAACCAAAAGATGAAATTTCAACCAAAAGGCCATTAGAGATGTTACATATTGATCTTTTTGGTCCAACAAGAACTCAAAGCTTAGGAGGTAAACACTATGGTCTTGTGGTGGTAGATGATTACTCTAGATTTGGTTGGGTTCTTTTCCTTACTCATAAAAATGATGCGTTCCATGCCTTTTCCACTCTTTTCAAGAAAATTCAGAATGAAAAGGATTTAAAAATTGCCCATTTAAGAAGTGATCACGGAAGAGAATTTGAAAACCAAGATTTTGAAAAATTCTGTGATGACTTAGAAATTTCTCATAACTTTTCATGCTCTAGAACCCCTCAACAAAATGGGGTGGTTGAGAGAAGGAATAGAAGCTTTCAAGAGATGACTAGGACTATGCTTTGTGAGAATGAGGTTCCTAAATTTTTATGGGCTGAAGCTGTGAATACAGCTTGTTACATTTTAAATAGGACAATCATTAGAAAAGGATTGAAGAAAACTCCTTATGAGCTATGGAAAGGAACCCCTCCAAATCTTAAGTACTTTCATGTTTTTGGATGCAAATGCTTTGTACTTAACAATAAAGAAAACCTTGGAAAGTTTGATCCAAAATCCTATGCAGGAATGTTTTTTGGATATTCCACCACAAGCAAGGCCTATAGAATTTATCTCAAAGAGCATAGAACCATAGAGGAATCCATACACGTTACTTTTTGTGATTCTAATTTATTTCCCAGTGTTGTGATAGATAATGATTCAGATGGTGAAGAAGCTAAAACAAGTAAAGAAAATCTCAAATCTGTTCAGAATGAGGATTCTGCCAGCCCAGTTTTATCTCGTCAGATCGGAGGAGATATTTCCATTTTATCTCCTGAGCAGACACGAGAAACTGAAACAGTGAGACCACCAGAAACTCATCAAAGCTCAACACCACTTCGGAAGCCTAGAGAATGGAAGTCTATGAGGGGTTATCCTCATGACTTCATAATTGGTGATCCCTCTCAAGGAGTAACAACAAGATCCTCCACCAAAAGGCAATCCGAACCAAGCAATTTTGCCCTCTTGTCACAAATGGAACCCAACAATGTCAAACAAGATCTTGAAGATCCATCTTGGGTCAAAGCAATGCAAGAAGAGCTTGCTCAATTCGACAAGAATGAGGTTTGGACATTAGTACCTCATCCAGATGGTAAGAAAGTTACGGGTACTAAGTGGATGTTTAAAAATAAACTTGGTAAGGATGGACAAGTTGTTCGTAACAAGGCTAGATTAGTGGCCCAAGGTTACGATCAAGAAGAGGGTATAGATTTTGATGAGTCTTTTGCTCCGGTAGCTAGAATGGAAGCCATTAGATTGCTTCTTGCCTATGCTGCCCATAAAGGTTTCAAAATGTTTCAAATGGATGTTAAATGCGCTTTCCTTAATGGCTTTATTGATAGAGAAGTGTATGTGGCACAACCCCCCGGATTTGAAGAAAAAGAGTTTCCAAATCATGTTTTTAAACTATCTAAGGCTCTTTATGGTCTTAGACAAGCTCCAAGAGCTTGGTATGAAAGGCTTAGTGCCTTCTTGTTGGAAAATCAATTGCAAAGGGGAACCACCGACACTACTTTATTTATTAAAGCATCTAATGAAGATATTCTTCTAGTTCAAGTTTATGTGGATGACATTGTATTTGGTTCGGCCAATGAATCCTTATGTAAAGAGTTTGGAAAACTCATGACGAGTGAGTTTGAGATGAGTTTAATGCGAGAGCTCACTTTCTTTCTTGGCCTCCAAATTAAACAAACTCCTAGTGGTACCTTTATTCACCAAGAAAAGTATGCAAAAGAACTTATCAAAAAGTTTGGCCTAGAAAACTCCAAACCAATGGGTACACCAATGCATCCTAACACAAAACTTGAAAAGGATGATGATGGTCAAGATGTGGATGAAACATGGTATAGAGGAATGATAGGTTCACTTATGTACCTTACCTCTTCTAGACCGGATATTGTTCAAAGTGTGGGTGTATGTTCAAGGTTTCAATCTCACCCAAAAGAATCCCATCTTACGGCCGTTAAGCGCATCATTAGATACATTAAGGGAACTAGTGATTATGGTATCCTAAATCTGATGACTTTTGTGCAGTAGGGTTTTGTGATGCAGATTATGCGGGAGATAGAGTGGATAGACGGAGCACATCCGGCATGTGTTGCTTCCTTGGAAGCTCACTCAACATGTGGTCAAGCAAGAAGCAAGCCACAGTGGCTTTATCCACGGCTGAAGCAGAATACATTTCCGCATCTGCATGTTGCTCTCAATTAATTTGGTTAAAAACACAATTAGAAGATTACAAATTAAAGATCAATAGTATACCCTTATTTTGTGATAATATGAGTGCTATAAACATTTCAAAAAATCCTGTTCTGCACTCAAGAACCAAGCACATTGAGATAAAATATCATTTTATTAGAGAGCATGTGCAAAAGGGTACTATTAATATTCAATTTGTAAAATCTGAAGACCAAATTGCTGATATTTTTACAAAATCCCTCTGTGAAAACAGATTCTGCACCTTGAGAAAAAGTTTGGGAATGTTTGATTTAAGTTCTATTGATAACTTGTGAATATTTGTTTCTGTTCAGTTTTGTCTCATAGGTTTGGACGAGATAAAAATGAGGGCATAATAGAAGAGCTATGATCAAGGGGGAGGCAACGCAGAATTTAATTTTCATGGGCCCTACCAAATATCTTTGACCCCTCCATGACAGTTTTGTTAGTTCCTTATTTTTTTAAAAATAAAAATCTCTTGGTTGTCTTATCAAATCTTGTTGGAAGAAGCATGTTATCAAATCAAATCTTTCCTTCCAACTAATCCCTTGATTCAAGGAAACTCCTTTTCAGTTTTTTGAAACTTCCCTGGTTAATAACTGCACCCTTAATGGTTAATAACTTCCTCCACTATCTCTTTCCAATCAGCATTTAATGTCCTTCTAACCTCCCTCTACTCACCTCACCCTTCGGCCCTCTCTCTCTCTCTCTCCAACTTCCATCACTATTTATCTTCTTCATAATGAAAAAGAAAACAGCACCAAGGAAGAGTGAAAGAATTCGTCTCTCTCAAAAGCCTTCCACTCCCCAAACACATACACACATACACATTTACTCCACCTCTTCATCTTCTCCTTCACCTCCCACCAAGAAATCCGAATCAATGAGGCGCAAAGTTATAGCCCATAAATCTTTTGGAAGGAGAAAAAGTGACAAGAACAAGGAACCAAGCATGGAGGAAGAGGAAGAGGAATCTCATACATCACCTCCTCCATCACCACCGAAGAAGTCCACCCCACATGCGTCTGGAAAAAGCTCTCAGAAAACCAAAGGTTTCGTGTTTCATGAAACCCGAGAACCCGCGAACCTTGGATCAATGGATTTCAAGAACAAATTTCATAAACCACATTCTCATTTTGATCCTTCAAGATTTTCTACATGTGCATTCTATGAATTCCACAAAGAAGTTTTGGAAAAGCGGCATCTGTGTCCCTCATACTTGGTGAATCTTGATTCTCTGGCTACCAAAGGGATTAATTTACATCCTCTGTTTGACAATCTCAAATGGTCTCCATTGCTCCTTATTCACAAAATGGTTTACCCAGGGTTGGTAAGATAGTTTTATGCGAATCTGAGATTGATTGATGGTAGTCTTCACTCCTACGTGAAGCGTGTGCATATCACTCTGAATGCTGAGACCATTGGCTCTGCCCTTGGTTACACT
This sequence comes from Arachis hypogaea, assembly GCF_003086295.3. Taxonomy (NCBI): domain Eukaryota; kingdom Viridiplantae; phylum Streptophyta; class Magnoliopsida; order Fabales; family Fabaceae; genus Arachis; species Arachis hypogaea. The sequence continues at coordinate 129,080,148 of NC_092054.1, read as the reverse complement.
GATGAAGGGCCGAGGGTTTACATGACTGACAAATGGGATGCACACGTTGGGGTCACATACAAGCAAGTTCTTCATCAAATTTGTGAAAATCTGTCTGGACTAGACGGCACTGTTCCTACCCACAAGGCCCTTGGACCAACCAACTCACTGCTGCACCGCATCATAACTCACATTCTTACCCCCACAGAGTGGCTCTCATAACAGGGTAACAGTATCTGATTGTCTCATAATCTTTGCTCTTGTTACTACATCTTCTGTCTCATTTAGTTATCTCATGATTAGACATATGTGGGAGTCTGTAAAGAGTACAAAAAAGGCTAATTTACCTTATGGAATGTTTCTCACGTGTATTTTTGAGTACTTTAAGGTAGATTTAACAAATGAGGATGTAGAGAACAAAGTCTCTATGATCAAAGGAGGCGGCGCTGTTAAAAAGGGAAAGAAATTCACGGCTTCCGATGATGATTTTGAAAGTCGGCTAGAATCCTCAAAGGCGACCAATTCCCTCAGAGACATTCTCACAGAATTCTCAAACATGTCCGAACTCATGGTCCAATTTCATAAGTCTGCACACCAACTAGCATATGAAAATGAGTCGGCCTGGAAGAAATGCCAAGATAGGGTCGGCCTAATGCTGGAAAGCCTTGATGATGAAGTGGGTAGTGAAGCAGGGGCCGAGGGATCTGACTTTAATCTCTCTGATGATTAAACTTATGTTTACTGTTTGATATTGGCACACTTAGGCTCAATTTGTTACTTTGTTTTGTTGGGTTGGATACTGCTAGTAGTATAACTCTGGGATACTTTGTGAACACTGTTGGATTTTTTTTTTGGGTTATATTTTGCATACTCTGTTTCCTATGTTAAAACTTCTTGCAGGTGCCCCTTTGATGACAAAAGGGGGAGAAAGATAAAAATTGAAATCTGAAAAAACGGGAGAGGAAAACAGGGGATGAAATTTTCAGCTTTAAAATTCATGATCACCCTTGTTAAAAGAGATACATTTGATGCTTGATAAAGCATGTTGATAATATTGATATTGCATTTGCTTCACTGTGATTGCTGCTATTGGAAATGCATTTGGTTTATGATATATTTGTTTTGATTATATGACTGCCTGATTGATTTATCTTGATGAATATGCATGCTTCTATCGAAATAGGAATATTCTGATTCATCTTGGTGAACACGCTGGCTTGATAATTTTTTGGCAGTTCCTTTAAACTGTGATATGTAAAATCTAACAGCTTCCATGTTTTGATGTGATCATGTATGGTTCAAAAATATTTTTCTTACCATAATAATATTGCTCTGATATCTTGACTGGAAAATATTTGAAAATCTTTTGAACAACATTTTCTTTGTACTCAATTGATGTGTGTAAAGTTTGAGCAGAAAATCAATTTATGATAACAAATGAGTTTTGATTATCAATCCAACTCTGCTCATAAATCAAGCATTCAACATTTCAAAATTAATATGTTGAATAACATTGTTACTTTGAGCTTGATTAAATCTGTTACAGGTTAGTGCTTCCCTTGATAAGAATGGCATATATTAAGGGGGAGTCTTGTGACAATTTGAAAGGGGGAGAAATACAAATCTTCAAAGGGAGTACTCTATACTCTATTTCTTAAATTTCTTCCCATTTCAATTTTAATAATGTTTGTCATCAAGGGGGAGATTGATGAGTTTGAAAATTTCTAAATTAATATTTGTGATGACTAAATATTATTAATATGATTAACTGCAAAAATATTTATTCATATATGTTGATTAAATTAATTTTTTCAATGCAGGTTCTGGTTGAGCCGAAAAATATTGGCTAGCCCAATTTGATGAAACATATTCAGCTTTGATATAAATCTCTATCACTATGGCTGAATTGATTTAGGCCAAAATGAAAGAAACTTTGCAAGCCCAAATGTGTTACTTGTAGCTCAGCCTTGAAACAAAATGTCCAAATTGATTTGGCTGAAGCAAGTTGTTACCTTGGGCCAAATTGATTCATTATTGCTACAAGCCCAAGTTAACCATGTTTTGCTATAAGCCCCAATGCATGATCCGAAAATAATTCATCAGGAAAGCAAATGTTGTTATTTGCTGAGGCCTTTAACGGATCTCTTCTTTAAGCATGTAAATGGAACTCAAAGCTTTATTGAAGAGAATTAATACATGCATTGGAAACATAAATGAGAGAGAGAGTATGAGTGACATGATTGATTTACTTTGTGCAGCACGCCACTCAAGCAAGGGAAGTAAAAGCAACTTTTTAATTTGTTTTAACTTTATTTAATTACTTCTCTTCCATTTGTTTCTTCTCTCTCATTCATTCTTTCTTTCTCCTCTTTCGGACAATACCCAGCAAACTATGGAAGCTACACTAAGCTATCTGAAGAAAGAAGAAGCTACATGCATCAAGACCATCACAATGATGGCAAGAAAACATAAAAAATGTAGTGGCTAAGATCTGCAACCATGAAAGGAAAGATATGGTGATGAGATCTTGGCTCCTCCATACCAAAAATGGAGAAGGAGATTCGGCCAGCAAGGAGAAGATCTTGGAGAAGATGGCTTGTCACTACTTTTGGGTTCACTCATCACAGAAGGTAGCTAGGGTGGCTACGTGAGGAAGGAAGCAAAAGTGGAGCAGAAGAAGTCATCATCATCATGAATCATCAAGGGCCAGAAATCCATCTTGGAGAGCAAGCCAAGGATGGAGCACTCGGATTGATGAAGAGTGATGACCAAGGAAGGACTAGAGGTAATTGCATGTTGGGTTTTGCATGGATTATCTCTTCTCTCTCTCTGGCCGAACCGGTTTTGTTCTTGGAGAAGAAGAAGTTGGCTTGGTTTTTGGCTTCAAAAGTGGAGGCTTCCCTCTTCTATAAAAAGAGAGAACAGCCACTGTTTGGAGCAAGGAGAAAGCGTGAGAGTGCAAGGCACAGAATTCTCAGAGCTACCTGAGCTAACAGATTTCTCTTCTCCTTCAATGAATTCTGTTTTGTAACTTTAAAAAAAACGCAAAGAATAATGAAATGTTTCCTTAAATGAACTGATCCAATTATAAGAGAATGGTTAATTTAATGTTACATACTGATAAACAATAAATCTGATGAACAAGTATAAATCAAAACAAGATCACATGCTGCATTAAGAAGTTAGTACAATACAAATTGATATATACAATAACGCCAAAGTTCGAGTATGCATACCATTCCGGCATGGCCGCAGTGACGATGGTGTAGTGGTGATGGCCGTGGCACAGTGATCGAATAGATTAGTGATTCAAAAAGGGGATTGGGGATTGTTTATATAAGAAATAGACAAAAGATGGAATAAGGAGAAGGATGAGAGCAACCTACCTTAAAAAGGGAGGAAAGACTCAACTCCAGCGATAGAGGGAGCAGCGGATAGCAGCGACACCAACAGTAACAACAACGTCTTTTGAAGCAGCTCCATTTCAGTCGTTGGAGGAGATTAGAGGTGGTCGGCGCTGGCGGAAGTTGGCCGGAAGCGGTCGCATGGAGAGAGAAAGAGAGAGGAGAGTGGTGGAGAAAGAAGGGGCTTCAAAAAATGAGGGAGGAGGGCTGCGTGTTTTTAAGTTAGGGCAACACTACTGTCGATTTACCGACGATAATGACTTGGTGGTTATCAAAACGTAGTGTTCCACTAATTAAGGTTACTGGCGGATTATCCCACCCTAATTTTCGTGCCTACCTCTTTTTTATTTTTTCCTCCAATTATTATCAGCGAATTTACCGTCATAAATAAAAATCTACCAGTAATACTTTGCGTTGACAAATTTATTGCTTTAACCGCCATTAAAGTCATCGCTAATGGGTGATGCTAAATTCAACGTTATTCATCATTTTTCTTATAGTAACAATTGATATCTTTTAATTTCATCGGTAATTTTTCTAAAAGTTTAATTAATATCATCCTTATAGTTTTATTGAATTTTTAATCAGTTTTCTATATTTTTTTAATTAGATCTTTATACCATATTAAATTTTAAAACTAAGTCCTTATTAGTTTTCTATGTTACTTTATAAGTTGATAAGGCTTATAATAGAATTACACATCAAGATCAAAACACAACTAGTTAGTATATATGCTAACATACATAGAATATAACTTTCATTATTGTCTATACCCCAAAAAAGTAATCCAATTTTCAATTATTACCACTAGGGCATTATGTAATGATAATCAACCTCCTAACTGCACTAGTGTGAGTATATATAAAAAAAATAGCTTAACAAAATAATGAACCAAGGAAAGTTAGATTCGTCGTCTTTAGTTCAAGGATTATCATGATGCCCCATAACGAAATTAATCAATGGGAAAAAATAACAAAGTTTATCAACTCAGTGTAGGTCTTAGTGCTGTCCTATTCTACACCTACTATATACGTCATCTGAACCAATTAAATTAGTTAGTTGTTTAACAACTCTATCTGGAAGGTGTTTTCCATTAGGAAAGAGGAATGACAAAACGATGCAAATGCTATGATTTTGTATATATCTGAATTTAATAACATAAAGATATTACTATTGCTGCTTGTAATCCACATGCATTTGATGCTGTGGGCTATTATGGATTTATTGTAGGTTTAAATCGTTCACACTACACATACATACACTGCTATATTCGTTTACTAAAATTATGTTTGTTAAGTTTTAAGATAAAAGACATAAAAGATTATATATGAAATATAAATAAAATAAAATAAACAAAAAATTGGAAATCACCTTTTTTTTAGTTAGTGTGTAATTAGCCACTAATTTTTTCTCTTTTCAAATCGCTCTACGCCATATATAACTTGTAATTTATATTAGAGATATAATTATTTATATATTTTTTTTTATCAACTTGAATCTTTAGACAAAATACTTAAATAAATTAAAAGAAGGTAAATAACCAATATCATCTAAAGCAAGAGTTGGCACGTGGATCACCAAATGACTTATTTATATAAATCGAATTAGAGTAATTTAATTTTTAATTTATACTACTAAATCGAATTAAGCTAAGTAGAATTACTAGGCCACATGCAAATCGAATAAGACAATTTTGATTTATACCTAAACCAAATAAATCGAAATAGGCTGGTCAGATTTATGCATTTGTGGTTTCATTCCAAATAAATCGAATTAGGCTATTTCGATTTACCTTGTTGGAGTCCAAAACACATAATTCGAATTAGGTTGAGTAGATTTACTATTGATTCAGCAACATATTTAAATAGAGGCAGGGTAATTCGATTTAGAAGGAAGCCAATGTGTGGAATGTAAATTCTCTATCATAGTGAGCCTCACAATGGCTAGTGATGAGAGCTTTTTGGTTTTGGTACACTATAGAGGGTCGATTAAGAAAAAAACGTGTTCCGGAATTATGTTTACAGATAAGAATCTGCTTAGTATTTTCATTAGAGCTTCGACGAGTTTCACCGAGTTTAAGGATAATATAATCCGAAAACTGGGTCTGCAAGGCATGAAACGGGTGGAGAAGTTATTCTACAAAATTCTGATTTCGGTTTTGCGGGATGATGTAAAGTATGATTCGTTTGTCATAAGCAGTGATGAAGATTTGGAAGTGTTGTTCCACTGTCGTCGGCAATTTCCAGAGGTGAGGACCCCTGAGTTGTTGGCCAAGCTTGTGGATGTGGTCTTTAGCTCAGGAGGTTCTAATCGGATTCCTCTACATTCAGCCACGGCTGCTGGGTCGAGTTCGAGGCTTGTTGTTGCGTATTCATCTCTTCCCGTGATTGAGCCTAATGCATGTTTGGTGGCCTCCCCATCCTTCGCTGCTAATCTGAACCGCACTCGTGACACAGAACGAGTTGATACTATGCCGGTAGTTGATGCTGCGTTTAAGGTGGTCGGCATTGATGATGTGGTCCCAGATCCCGACAGGGTGTAGCCCCAGATGGTGTCAAAGATGTATTTCAGGATGACAATGATGATGATGTGGAACCCACCACGATTGCCGATGATAGCGATGATGAGGACGAGCTGAAGACTCTAGCTGGGGGTGGTGTAGCAGGCAGTTCGGAAACACCGTAGTATCTCCCACACTTTTCAACTTTGGAGTTGGATACCACGAGACAGCAGGGGGATCCGGCCACCATCTCTCCATAATTGCACTGACTAACGGCTCATCCAACTTGAACCAGTGATCATTGAGCCTCGCGAGATGGGCCAGACCAGCCATCTGGACGTACGGCACGATCCTATCATCTAACGGCATACCGTGCTGCCTCCTCATACTTGAGATGCAGCGGTGGGGCTGCGTGAAGTAAAAAATACACTCTTACAATCACAAAATTTCACCAAAAAAAAATTATCTAAAATAAATTTTTTAATTGTCTTTTTATTTTAACCATACTTCTATTAAATCCTTAGAATCCCTTATCAAACATCCAAATTTTTTACTCGTATTACCATCCTTCTAGCTAATTCTATCACCCCTCATTGAGATTATCAGATTCTATTGATTATAATATTCACCTTCTAAAAAGTTTAATATTACATAAATGAATTCTAACATATTATGATCACTAAATCAAACCGCTAACTACTACTACAAGTTTATACCTTCTAATCATTTTAATAAACAAGATCTAAGCGACTTAGCTAAAACTAACACATGGCATTTTTTTTACACAACATAAAATGAAATTTTAAGTTTCATTGTACTAACCTCAGCGTGCACGCTACCAGCGATATGTGCGACTCCATCTAAGCGGAAGATCTGATTCGGGTCGTCTTCCATTATGTTAGGCAGCGTCGCTTTCTCTGGATTTGGTGGGGCTTGGGTTGGTAAAATGTAATTCGAATGAAGTAGATTCGAATTATATAGAGTGAGGCTGCATGTAAATCGAACTAGGTGAATTAGATTTAGTGTGGGGAGAGCTTCTTATATAAATCGAATTAGGCACGTTAGATTTACTATTGGCTAAATCGAACCAACCTATTTCGATTTACTATGTGCACGAAACCATGGGCTAATTCGAAACAGCCTAATTCGAATTACCATGGGTTTCAAAACTGTGTGCTAAATCTACCTATCCTGATTCGAATTATGTGTAGTTCAACCTGGCCTAGTAAATTTATTTTACCTAATTCGATTTAGTACACTTCTAAATCGAAATATCCTGGTTCGATTTATATAGAAAGAGGCTTTGGGTGATCCACGAATCATTTCTTACTTTAGGTGATGTTGGTAATATTGGACTTCAATTGGGTGATATAAGTATTTTGCCCTAAATTTTTAGATAAAAAATAGTATCATAACACAGTATCAAAACTTCTATAATTAAAAGGTCTAGATTTCGATCCTTATTAAATCTAAAAAAAAGAATTTAGTATAAAGAAAATTAAAAAGTAACAAAAAATTTAAACAAATTCAAGAGAAAATTTTATTTAAGGAGTATGTTAGAGATATAACCATTTATATTTTTTGAAAAAAAATAACATGATGAGAACTTAAAACCCTAATTCTCGTTTATTCTCTATTTTAATATTTAATTGTTAGTTAAAAAATTGATTCTTTAAACAAATAAAAAAATTGTGTTTTCATTTTTTTTCTACTTTTTACAAAAGCTTTGCTACTGGACAGAGATTATTTTTACTTATTTTTGTATATCTCAAATTTTCAAACCAATTTATATTTCACAACTAAAAAATTACTTAATACAAACAGATTTACAGAAAGATTTAGTCTTTATTACAGACGGATTTTTGGTTACCGACGGATTTTGTCCCTCTGTAAAAGTCTCGTCGGAAATTATTTACCGATGAATTTTTTTTCGTCGGAAAATTACCGACGAATTTTTACCAGTTACCGACAAATTTTTCCTCGGTAATTACAGACGGATTTTCTGTCGGTAATTACAGACAAATTTTCTGACGGATTTTTCGTCGGTAATTACAAACGGATTTTTCATCGATAAATCCATCAGTAAGGTAACTTTTTTTTTTATAGATTTTTTCATTGCAAAATACACCTTTTTCATACAAAATAAATATAAATTTAATAAATAGAAATTTTTATCTAATTTGTATTTGAATATTTATAATGTTTCAAAAAATAAATAAATTCATTGTATTATCAAACTAAAAGAAAAATACTATAAACAAGGAAGTCAATATAATTTAAAAAATAAACAAAGTGTATTGATACATCAACTATAATAATAAATAACTACTACACATTAACAAAATGTGTTGATACATCAACTATAACTCAAAACATAAACTCAGTGTATTGTTCTTATAGCATCATATAAATTTTGAATGCCAGCATCAGCTAAGAAGCCACCAAGAAGGCCAAGAAGGTTGAGAGTTCCCATAAAATTGATCAATATTGTAGCAGATTTAGCTGATGGAAGATTCAAAGTTTCAACCAAGAATGTCACCAAGTTCATAGATATTCCCATAACACATTCTTTCAGCTAGTTCAGTTCCTGCATAGTGAAAAAAAGTATGCAAATTTAGAATTCAAATTATTACTCAAATTTCTTTGGATTGAAAAATTAAAAAAGAAAAAGAAAAAAAAGGGGTACCTAAGGTGAGCCCTATTGCTAGCCATCCTCCGATTTTCTACTTATCTGTCGGGTAGCCTCAAAAATCGAGCGCCAGAATGCCTTCAGAACCTTCTTTCTCACCATGGTTTGCAGCAAGAACCTATCATAAGAAGTAGAAAGATGCAAAAAGATAGAAATTAAACCATCATGAAGGTACTGCACTGAATTATTGTCACAAATTTTTTAGAATCAAGTTACTATATACCATGTTTCTATCTTTGTTGGAGAATCCTATAATATTCCCTATTTAAATAATGAGATCACAAAGGAAAATAAACCGAAAATAAAGCAGTTCCAAATCATCTGACAGAAAGAACAGTTAGACATACAGAGAATCAAGCATGTATAGAAAGTTCTCTGTGTAAGAAAGTTGATTGGATGGAAGCACAGGTGGCCGTCCCGCTATTCTGAGATAAATTGCTGCAGCAAGGAAATTCTTTTTTTTTATGTTGTTTTTACTTGCTCAAAGTCTTTCAAATTTCTGCTTGATTTTCTTGCAGGGAGTGAATAGGGCATTTCCTTATGTGTCCAAAATTCTTTTCCGGTTGGTAAGTATATTCGAAAGTCTGTAATATTTCGCTGACAGATGTTGCAAGAGCATTTGTCATGAGTCATGAACTTATTTTGATTCTTGGATATTGATAAAAGCTGAAAACCTGCAGGTTCATTCAAAAAATTTGACACCAAAATTGAGCATTTGTCATCAGGTCACTTACTCAGTTACTCACTACCTAACCTTAATTCAATATTTCCTTTAACACCAAAATTGACCTTTTTCATGAATTTGATTGGATCAATAATCAATCAATCTAAGATAGTTGTAAAGCACAAAAAAACATGAGATCTATTTTAAGTTTTTAGAATAATCATAAACTCCAAGAAAACTCACCAATACAGTAAATATAAAAAACAAAAGATAAAAAAGGAACAAGAAGAGCAGCAACATGCAAATAAGACCTTGAGGAAAAAGTTAATTACCTCAACTTCCTTCATCCAAGAAGTAGCCTTCTGAACCTGCTCACTCTCCCAGCCTTTGATGACAGCATCTTCTCTCTTGAATCTGTTGTTAATCTTTGCAATCTTGTTGTTCTACCATGCTGATATCTTTGCATTAACCTCCTTCTTCTTCACCCTTTGCACTGAAACCTCTTCAACTACTTGATGATGATGATGATGTTGATGTTGATGTTGATGATGACCACTACTAGAACATGCACTATCACTACTAGAATATAAACTCATGAACATTGGCTTAGAAAAAAGATTGATTTTTTTAGTAAATAAAAAGCACCTTGGGTATCTGCAAGATCATTATATATTGCTTGGTCCTATTGTTAAGATCGCAATAAATAAAAATCAACTTTAAGCTTAATGAATGACGAATTGAGTTGTGACGGCTTGTGTGGAGAGAGAGAGAGAGAGAGAACAGGTAAATATTTTTCTCACCTTTCAAGTGTGCTAAACATGCATCCTTCAACTGCAGGATATCCTTAAACATGCTGGCTGTTTATAGATTTAGTAGTTGTATAGTTGTATTGTTTCTAGGAAATATAATAAAGCGGCCAATTTTCTAGATCAACAATATAATAAGCATAAAAGTATATCAAGCAATTAACCCTGCAAGAGAATCCAAGCATGCAGCTGTTACAAGGCACCCTTCAAAGTTTAGTAAGGAAAGCTTTCGCAATCCTTAAATGAACTAGGACGTCATCGAAAATTAATGAAGCATAGATAATTATAAGTCAGTGTTTTGTGATTAAAAAGATTACTGTAGAAGAAAAAAGTCAGTGAAAAGACACATGGAGAAAGTTGTAAGTCTCCATTTTTGACTTTGTAAAAGAATATCTTGTTATATCATACTTTATTGTACTAAATTTGTTTAGAATAAATTAAACAATAATGCGTATAGTTTGGCCTAAAGTATGGGAGCAAGCATTTTGTATTCTCATTGCCCCCACATCATAAATAATATAAATTAAAATGTAGGAGTTATATTATATATAATATAATATTGCTTGTAGGAATTGTTGACTTTGATTTCAATTGTAAATTTTAATCAATCATGCATGATAAATAATTAAGACCGGCATTCAGATATTGGTGCTCACCTTTAAGACCAAGTCGTAAACCATTTAGCCTTCTCCTCAAGCATTGCTTCGTCAGGCTGAGGCATCGTAAAAGCTGGGATTTGATCCTGCAGTGAGAAAAATAGAAAATATAGATTATAATTGATGGATTTAGAAAGAAATGACAGACAGAGAATTCAAAAGGCATTCATATTCAAAACTAAGAGAAAAATTACCCAAGAACATAGATATTAGCGAGTGGAGAGGTGTGAAGCCAATCTTCAAGGTTCAAATAACTTGGAGGTGACTTCCCTACTACATTCCAAGTGGTAACAAAGATTCTGCATGCAGAAGGAATAAAGAACTCAATAAAACAGAAGATCCTTAGTTGTTGTTGTTAGAAGAAGATAGTTTAGTACAACACAGAGCTACATCAACCATACCTATAATTATACACATCTGTAATCTGAGCTTGATCAAGGTCATTCTTACCTCCATGAATTCTGTCTGAGAATCTTCTGCTTGGTCTATCTGAATTTCAAATGAAGATCAACAAATGAGATTAGTAGGAGACATAGCAGCAAAAAAGTCAACAACAGTGACGGCAACAAAGTCATTGAATCACAGCTATATATTGCATACATCGTTAACTGTATGTATTTTTAAATTAATAAAAGAGGAATATATTATATATTTTCAAAGTCTTCATAGAATATCTTATTCACTACAGTATATATACTTTAAAGCCTTCAAAGCCTTCCAATTCTTTCAACTGAATAAGCCGCAAAATATTCAATTGTGAAAACTCCTCAGCATTGAAGCTCAGTTCCTGCACATTGTATGCACCTTTGCCCAATATGAGCATCTTGAGTTTAGGCAAGCACTGGAGTTTGGCAATTGACTCCTTCTGCAGGTGGGAGTTATGCAGAGTTAGTGACAAACTTATCTATACCAATACTTGCAATGTTAATAGATTAATTTAAGAGCAAAAGATAGATTCAAGTAGGGACAAACCAGCAATATTACAAGATTTTGGTACGTCAATTCGCTTGATTTCAAAAACCATAGCCCGCAAGTTTTCTAAACATGTGTATCTTTACCTTGGGAATCTATGTACACAAGATTAACATTCTTAGAAGAAACTCGAAAAACTAACTGTCAATTGTGATATCAAAAATGCTTTGCAAATCAGAATTTAACACATGCAAGAAATGAAAACAAATCTAATAAGCATCGACATTAATGAAAGACAAGAACCGATGGGAAGAGGAATCAGAAAGAACATAGCAGTAAAATCTACCTTTAACTTTGTAAGAAAGCTCTTCGGAAATGAGGGCGCCAAGTAGTGGAAACAGAGTATATCTTCTTCTTAGCCTCTTCCTCACCACATAGTTAGCATAAAACTCAAAAATCAAAATAGGAGGAAAGAAAAAAGAAGCAAATTAGGCATTGAGATTGAGAAAGAAGGACCTTCCAAGAACTTGAGTTAGTTGTTTCATATGCTATTTATATAAGTTTTCTCTTTATCCGATCTTGAATAATTCTATTAACCATATGAAATGAATAGTTTGATGAGGAAATAATTTTGCTACACTTGATCACCTTCATTTTCCCACACACCATGCCTGAAAAACAGCACATTACTGCATATGAAAATCATGTAAATATTTTAAAGCTCATACCTTCCAAGAAGAACCTCTGAATTTACAGCACCTAGAGTAAGCTGAAACAAAGAACAGAGTTTATTAACATTAACTGATATTTGCCAAAGTAATCATATTTATGAGATGGATTACGATATTGATAGGGCACAAAATTATTACTGTTAATCTCATTCTAATCAGTCACAAAGTAATTTCAATATATGTACTTAGCAGATTGCATTTCATGAACTAGTATTTATAGTTCCTTCAAATGGAAATTCAAACAACAAATCTTCTAATTCCTTTATCCAATTTAAGACTATGGTAATCTCTCCATCTTACCTCAGAAGCAGAACTGTAGAAGGCACAATACATTATCTTCAACGCAAACTTTTAGCCATAACAATTAATGAAGCTACTTTCAAAACCAAATTTGAACCTTGAAGAAGATTCAAGAACAAAAATCTAAACCATAAAACAAAAGTGGAACAGATCGAGTTTTAGATGCAACAATAACGTATGAACATTTGAATTCAACAAAAAAAATATAGATTAATAGCAATTCCAGAATCTAAAATAGATAAAGACGTACATTTAGGTTTCAGATCTGGTGACACGATGACTCGACGAGGCTGTGAACGGCGAGGATGGATGGCGCGAGACAGAGAGAGACATAAGCTGAGAGGCGGCAGAGGGAGCTTGTGCAACGCGAGCAGCAGAGGAGGGAGCTCATGCGAGCGAGCAGCGGCGGAGAGAGCTCGTGCAAGCGAGCAGTGACAGAGGGAGCTCGTGCGACGCGTGCGGCAACAAAGCAGAAGCGATGGAGAAGTCACACTTGCCCTATTTTCAACTCGAATCAGAGAGAGAGAGAGAGAGAGAGAGAGAGAGAGAAAGAGAGAGAGAGAGAGAGAGCTTAAAGGAAGGATCGGAGAAGATGAAGGTGATTTTGTGTTGAATGAAGTTTCATCATGGTATGTTTCATCAGCGCTTAACTTAATTCAAATTTGCGAGGGATTTATTAGATGTTACCGAAGGATTTTGTTATCAATGATAGTTTCAAATTTTAATTTCAATTTTATCAACAAAATTATCGAGGAATGTTAAAATCTGTCGGTATTTTCGATAGTAAAATTCTGTCGGAAAAATCTATCTAATAGTGTTTTTTAATATTTATATATTTTATAAAAAACAATAAAAAGTTGGTTCCTTTAAATTTTTTAAGTGGGGCTATTTTAGTTCCACATTTTTTTTATTAATCCTTGTTAGTCCTTAAACTTGTAAAATGTGGAATTTTAGTCTTTATGTTAAGCCACTAAAACCTGTAAAAGACAACTAATTTTCTTACAATTTAAACATTTAGAAACTAGAATTGAAAAAAAATATTCTATTAAGAATAAAAGTAAAGTGGCCATTAAAAAAATTTAAAGACCAATTTAAAATTTTTGTATATTTCACCTCTTGAAATAATTATCCAGTAGAATCGTAGGATGAGCTATGTGAACATTATTTGTTGCTGTAGAATTCTTTTCTATAGCAAATCAAAATATTTTTCTCATTTCCAAATTAAATCCACTAGTAGAAGAATAATCAATCGGGGCAACATGAGGGTAGGGTAAAAGATTATTATTCGTGGATTATCCATAGATTTCAGCCATTATCGTTGAGTATATGTTTTAGGTCTTTATGGCATGTGTACCTACATGGCTACATATGCATACTATTATGATTTCTATAGCATGAGCTTCTGTATATGTTGAATATTTGAGTACAGATGATTGTTATGGTAGTTAAGAGTGTTTGCTTAATTTATTAAAAAGTTAAAAATTAATATTTAATTTTAAAATTATAAAAATAAATAATTATTAAATATTTAAAATTTATCATAAAAAATAAGTTAAACAAAAAATATGTACTAAATTATAGACATTATAGAATTCACTTTGAGTATACATTTATTTGCTTATATATTATAGTAATTTTTTTTTTTGGAAATATAAAATAGTTATAAAAAATATTAAACTTGCAGTTAAGTAAACTATTTAATAATCGTGTAATTAAATGAGACAAAAATGTTTTCATATTCTTTCAAATTTAATATCATGGTTAGATAATTTCACTTAAAAAGTATTTAATTTAATTTAAATTTTATTTAGATTATAGTTTAATAATTATATTATTGTTTTATTTAAAATATTATAATCTTACATGATACACTTTCTTTTACTTATAGTATCTATCTTTTACAAAATTTTCTTATATTGTATAGGTTATTATTAAGTTCTCCTTTTACATTATTTTGTTACGGCTTTCTTAATAATGTAATGAGTAAAAATAGGCCTGAGATTTAATCAGAATAATTTTATTAGTTAGCGTGATTATTAGAAATAGAGATAGTAGTAGGGTAATTGAAAAAAGTATGAAATTAGTATTTATATTTCTTTCTCTCATTGAAATTTTTTCTATGGAATTATTTCTCTTTTTTTCTTGATATTTTTCTAATTTTCATTCTTTCTTATTTAATTTTTAGCAGTGCTGGTACTAGGATGAAGAAGTTACAAATCCGACAAAAAAAAGTGGACAATTGCTAGGAGTGAACATGGAATGAATAATATCTATTCTATTTATCTATATTTGATTTACAATTTGCGAATATTATCCAATCAGTAGGGTATCGAATCAAATAAGATATGATCCGGATTCTAATAGGATTCGATCGCGGATATCTCAATATCCATAGATCTGATCTGCGAATTCGAAAAATAAATTAATAAATAAAAATATATATACCTATTTTAACATTTAAAAAATCTTAATTTATTTGCTCCTTTGTCTTTGTTGTTGTCACACTTTACTCACTCACTCTCCTCATTTACTACTCTCCTTACTCACATGATCTCACTCACCTCACTCCCTCACCCTTTATCCTGGATGGCTCATCTATAAATTTAGTAAAGATAATTTTATAGAAAAGTAAAAAAAAAAAAAGAAAAAAAAACTAAATAATGAAAGGAGAAAAATATTTCTTGGTAATAGCCATTAAATATGATGGTGGAGGAAAAGGAAGACTAACAACCTCATGTTACAGGTGATTTGCATAATAGAGGTTCGCTTATAAATTAAAAAAATTTTCATATTATTTTTATCAATTCAATCTATAAAAGTAATTGAAACATTTTAGTTTCTTTGAGATTTTTTCTCTTTTTTCTTTGAGAGGTATTCTCCTTTTTATTTAAAGAAGAATGTATTTTTCTTTTGTCAAGAAAGAGTGTTGTTGTAATCTCTTTGTGATAGAGAAAAGTTGTAATTCTCAAAGATAGCTATTCAATTATTTTCATATTTTATATAGATTTTTAATGTTTCATCTCTATACTTTAGTTACGTCATTTGTTTGGTACCTAATAGTGGTATCAGAGTCAAATGTTGCTGATTAATAATTTTATTTTTCTGCTTCGAGTTACTACGTATTAAAAAAATGGCAGTAAAATATGAGATTTAAAAATTTAGTGGGAGTAATTTTTTTTTGTGAAAATTGAAAATAAAAGTAATTATGAGGAAAGAAAATTACGTGGCAGCAATTGAAGATAGACCCAATGGGATTACAAATAAAAATGGAAGGAGATGGATTACAATCCTGTTGCAAACCTACATTTGGCACCAAGTGTTTCAGTTTTGTCAAGTGTAATAAAAAATAAGACAACAAAGAAAATTTGGGATGCTTTCACCAAATTATATGAAGTCAAGTCACTTCACAACAAGATATTCTTAAAAAGAAGACTTTATACTCTTCGAATGAGTGAATCTACATCGGTAACGAATCACATCAATAATCTAAATATGCTATTTTCCCAACTTTCATCATTAGATTACAACATAGAAGAAAACGAATGCACCGATCTTCTATTTCAAAGTCTACTAGATTTATATGACCATCTCATCATTAACTTAACTAATAATATTTTGACCGTTTATCTTTTCTTTGATGAAATGGTTGTTGTGATTCTTGAAGAAGAATCCAGGTGCAAGAATAAGAAAGATAGATTAGAGACCTTAAAGCAAGCAAAGACACTGTTGATGACGAGAGGGAGATTAGTAGAGTGTTGTTCCAGTGGGAGCCAAAATAGACCAAGGTCACGAAGAAAGAAGCAATTTAATGCTACAATTGTGACAAGAGAGAGCACTTGAAAAAATATTATCGGAATAAGAAAGGTATAGAGAAGGTTCTAAAAGGATCAAATTCTTAAGGATGTGTTGTGAGTACCTCTGATGATGGAAAAATCATGTATAGTGAAGCAATCTAAAGGCAGTAAACAGCTCATTGATGTTTGGATTGTTGATTCAAGAATAACCTGTCACATGAATCCTCATCGTGATTGGTTTTGTACATATGAACCTGTCATGGAAGGTTCTGTGTTCATGGGAAACGATCATGCCTTAAAAATTGTTAGAATGGGTACTGTCAAAATAAAAATATTTGATTGTTTTATTTGTTCACTTCAAGGGGTAAGACATGTAAAAGACTTGAAGAAGAATTTATTGTCAATTGGGCAATTAGATGAACTTGGTTGCAAAATCTATATTGAAGGTGAGATCTTAAAAATTGTTAAAGGTATTCTTATGGTAATAAAAGCAGAAAAGATTATAGCGAATATATACATGCTTATGGGAGATACTTTACAAGAGGCAGAGGCATCCGTTGCTTCAGCAAGTCAAGAAGAAATGATGTTGACATGGCATTATAAATTGAACCACATATCAAAACGAGGCTTAAAGATTTTTGTAGAATGTAATCTCATTCCCAGATTCAAATTAGTAAGCTTACCGTTTTGTGAGTACTACGTTACAAGCAAGCAACATAGATTAACGTTTGGTAGATCGACTGCTCGAAGCAAGCAGATACTAAAATTGATTCGTTCTGATATATGAGAGTCACCGAAGATATCCCTAGGAGGAGAAAAATATCTTGTATTATTTATTGATGATTACTCTAGGAGTTTATAGGTGTATCCGATCAAGAAGAAGTCAGACGTGTTTGCAATATTCAAAGAGTTCAAAGCAAAGTTAGAACTTGAATCTGGAAAGAAGTGTTGGGAATAAGTAGTATGACCACAATCCAATCAATCACGTGTCAAATAATTTGTTATTGTTATTATATTAAAATGTTAATATAATAACATCCTTGATTAAATTTAGAGATTTATTATTATGATAGTGATCATAATATTGAGAGATAAATCTTTTATAATTTAATCTAAATTGTTCTTGGTCATAGGATTATTAAAAAGGACATTAATAATCCAGGAAGATCAACATATATATAATGGTCTTCATTGGATGAAGATTAATAGATCTCATTTATTAAATTATATATATATATATATATGGTGCATATAGAGATATGACCATTGAACTCACTCACTTTGATAATTCCTAATGGTTATAATTACCGTATATTTGTCAATAGGATATTCTCAAGATGAACATAGTAATAGAGTTTCCTTTGACCTGCGACTATCATAGTAATTAACAATGTATTTATTATATTGATTCCGGACACCTAATACCCTAGGGTGCTAGTTGAATGGATATTGGGTATAATTTAAATACTTGTAGAATTAATGATTAGTCAATAAGAAATCCGTCAACTCTCGACAAAGGGTTTGAGCTCTATGATTATAATGACTGAGATGAATAAAACCTTGGCCAAGGGATTGAATGAATGAAGAAATGAGTTTCTTAGGTCATTCACAGTTTATTATAATAATGGTAACAAGTTAGAGTTTGACAATTAAACCATACTCTAAGGGTGTGTGTGGTTTAAGTATTACTTTGTTACAAAGATTCCATTCTCATGGGAATTAAAGATACCCAAGGAGAAGGTGGAAATTAAAATGATGGTATTTTGATTCCTTGAAATCAAACTTGCTTAGGAATAGCTTTTTAAACTTTGAACCAAACATGACAATATAATATTCCCATCTTAAAATTCCTAGGAATTATTTTATAATTCCTCAACCACACACACCCTAAGGGTTAACCAAGAGCTGGAAAGATGGAAGGAATTATACTTTGTTCTTCTAAGGTTCTTAGTAAAAATATATTACTTCATACTATCAGATCATTGAGAAGTGTTGCTAGATGCCAACCTTGATTAGTAGATTTAGTATGACTAATTTACTACCTGCTTAGTATTGAACCTACGGGGTCACACACTAACGAGTGTTCTAATCTTTGATGTAAAATTATTTAATTATTATTTTGATTTGATCAAATAAATAATTATATCAATTCAAATGAAATATTATTATATTCTTTTCTAGCACCAAGAATATAATAATAATATGATAATTGAGAAAATTAAATGAGATTTGAGAATAATTAGTTATTCTATTTCTAAATTTGAATTCTAAATTTGGATAAGATCCTCATCGATTCTGTTTCAAATCGAGTTATGATATGATTCATGAATTTGAAAGATTCAAGTTTAAAATAAAAAGATATGTTTTAAATTTGAATTGAGATTCAAATTTAAAATCATTAACAAATCTCATATATATATATATATATATATATATATATATATATATATATATATATATATATATATGTATGTATGCCAAGAGTAGAGGAAAGTGACATAGATGAGAATAAAACACAAGAGTTTTATTCCTTTATCTCTACACACATAAACGTATGTGAGCCTGATTCTTGGAGAAGAATTTTATGGCGTGCAAAGAGTTGCAAGAGGTTTCTCAATTTAGATCAGATATCCATTGGTCAAGGAGTTGATAGCAAAGGTTGGTCTCGGTGTGGATATGCATAGCGCCTTCGTACCATCGAAGGAGAAAAAGATTTTTACTAGCGCACCCAGGTATTTAGATCTGATCTACTATATATTTATTATTAGAATAAAATTTAGGCACAAAAATAGATCTTTAGGATTACCTTCTTTTCTTCCGCTGCGTGTTATGAACACATGGTAATCCTTCAAGAAGATCAAATATTTAAGGATAGATAATAGAGGACAATGTGTTGGTGGTGATTTTCTAACATTTTTCAAGTAAGCAGGTTTTCAATGACAATTCACAGTTGCATATACGCCTCAGCAAAATAAGTAGCAGAGTGAATGAATAGGACTTTCATACAAAAAGCACGAGCTATGTTACGGACTACATGTTTAGCCAAGTCACTTTTTGTTAAAACTTGTTATGTGATAAACTGATCACCATCAACCTCGATTAGGTTGAGGACACCAATAAAGATGTGGTAAGGCAAGTCACATAATTATTCTTCTTCTTTACATTTATTTAGTTGTTCTGTGTACGTGATGTATAATTTTCAGGAAAGAACAGAGCTGGACCTAAAGTCTAGAAAATGTATATTCTTGGGTTATGCTAATAGTGTTAAGGGGTATTGCGTGTGAGATCTCACTGTCCGCAAAGTAGTTATCAGCAGAGATGTGATATTTGTAGAAAATGAATTACAAAGAGAACAAGAAAATTACGGCACTATTAAAGAAATAGTTATTAGAAAATTATTAATTTTCTAATCTATTTATGGGTAATAGATATATCAATCATAATCATAGAATTAAGCTATTTAACATTAAATAACTTATATAATGGTGATCTCATTTATTGTCATAAATGATAAATTGAATAAGTCATTGTTACTTTTGATTTGGAATTAAATAAGATTAAAACCAGATATACTATTTTATTTGGACTTTATGGTTTAATGGATGCCACACTCAAACATAAATAGTAACTTTAGGATTTTGGTCTCCAGCACATCAAAGCCACCTACGTAACTCTTTTCCCAATAGAGGAGTTATCATTCAGCCCTATTAGGAATACAGAAGGCTTTGGTTGAGAAAGATCAAAGAACCAAACTCCTCTAATCATGCTTATGAATTCAGGTACGCTTCTGCTCTCAGTTATATCTTTCTCAATGATTTAACATGGATAGTCTTGGGGTTAAGAAATTCTACGCTTCTGCTCTCAGTTATATCTTTCTCAATGATTTAACATGGATAGTCTTGGGGTTAAGAAATTCTAAGAATTTTCAACAATAGTCACTGTTCAAATCGATGAGAAATGCAGAGAAGGTGATTTTCCTGAAGCAGAATCAGAACACGAAGAACAAGAACCAGAGGTCAATGACATAGAAGTTCATCGATCCACTTGACAAAGAAAAATACCATGATAGCAGTCAAATTATGTTTTGGAAACCTTGATGCATGTTGTCTTTTGATAGAAGAAGGAGAGCCAATAATTTTTATGGAAGCTATGCGCAATCGAAATGCTTCTATATGAATGACAGCAATACAAGAAGAAATCGAGGCATTACATAGGAACCATACTTGGAAACTTGTACTTTCAGCAGGTCGAAAAGCTATTGATAACAAATGGGTTTACAAGATCAAGTGATATAGTAATGATCTGGAGGAACGATATCATGCAAGATTGGTTGTCAAAGGATATGCTTAGAAGGAAGATTTTGACTTCAATGATATATTTTTTCAGTAGTGAAACTAACTACTATCAGAATAATTTTGGTTGTGTGTGCTGTATTTGTTTTACATCTAGAGCAATTAGATGTAAAAACTATTTTTCTTCATGGAAAACTTGAAGAAGAGATATATATGCTCCAATCGAAAAATTTTAAAGAACAAGAAAATGAAAATTTGATTTGCAAGTTAATTAAATCTTTGTACGGTCTAAAATAGGCTCCAAGGTGTTGCTACAAAAAATTTGATTCTTTCATTATTAGCCTTGGATATAAGAGACTTAGTTCAGATCATTTTACTTATTACAAGAGGTTTGGTTATAGTGATTTCATCATTTTGCTATTGTATGTGGATGACATATTGGTGGTAGACTCCAACAAAGATCAAATCCAATCATTGAAGACACAATTGGCTAGGGAGTTTAATATGAAGGACTTAAGACTAGCAAACAAGATTTTAGGGATGCAAATTCATCAAGAAAAAAATGATAGGAAGATTTAGCTATCTCAAAAAAATTATTTGAGGAAGATCTTGCAACACTTCAACATGCAAGAATTTAAGACAATTTCAATCCCACTTCCTATCAATTTTAAAGTATCCTCAGGTATGTCCCTTAGTAGTGAAGCAGAGAGAATGAAAATGGCTTGAGTACCGTATGCATCAACGGTGGGAAGCCTTATGTATGTCATAATCTGTACAAGGCCAGATATTGATCAAGCAGTTGCAGTGGTAAGTCAATTTATGACAAATCCCAATAAAGAGTATTGAAATATTGCTAAGAAGATCCTAAGATACATCAAATGGATCTCAAATATTGCATTATATTTTGGAAGATCAAAACTCATTGTCAATAAATATGTTGATTCAGACTTTACAGGTGATCTTGACAAACAAAAATCTACTACAGGCTATATGTTTGTACTTGCAAGAGTCGCTGTGAGTTGGCTATCTAAGTTACAAACTGTTGTAGCTCTATCTACTACAAAAGTTAAATATATAACAGCTACACAAGCATGCAAGGAAGCTATTTAGATCCAAAAGTTAATGGAAGAACTCGGGCATAAACAACAAAATATTCTTGTATATTGTGACAGTTCGAGTGCCTTGCACATTGCAAGGAATCTTGTCTTTCATTCAAGGACAAAATATATTGGAGTACAATATTACTTTGTTCGAGAAGTAGTAGAAGAAGGGAGTGTGAATATGTAAAAAATTCATACTAAAGATAACCTAGCAGATGCTATGACAAAACCAATCAACACTAATAAGTTTGAATGGTGTAGATCCTACTATGATCTACTGGATACATGAGTAATATATATAGATTTATAAAATTTACCAAAATTAACTTTAAGTGGGAGATTGTAAATTTAGTAATAATTTTATAGAAAAGCAAAAAAAAAAGGAAAGAAAACTAAATAATGAAAGGAGAAAAATACTCTTTGGTAATAAATATCAAATTTTGATGGTGGAATGAGAGAAAGACTAGCAACCTCATGTTATGGGTTATTTACGTATCATAGATTTGCTTATAAATTAAAAACTTCCTCATATTATTTTTATCAAATCCATCCGATAAGAGCAATAGAAACATCTTAGTTTCTTTGAGATTTTTCTCTTTTTTTTAAGTGATATTCTCCTATCTATTTAGAGATAAGTGTATTCTCCTTTTGTCAAGAGGGAGTGTTATTGTAATCTCTTTGTGATAAAAAGAAATTATAATTCCCAAAAATAGCTATTCAGTTATTTTCATATTTTATACAAATTTCTAATTTTTCATCTCTATACTTTAGCTGCGTCATATGTCTGGTACCTAAGATCATCTCACCTCACTTCACTCCTCCTCGTTGCACCATTGTTCTACTTCTCTCTTTCTCGGTCTATCGTCGTTCGTCATTCATTGTGCTCACCACTGCTCCTCGCTAACCGCTTCTCTTTGCTCGTTGCTACTCCTTGCCGCTTATCCCTGCTCCATGCTTACATCCTCACCGTTTTGTAGTGTCTTTCTTCTGTTTATGTTTTTCCAATACAGATTTTCTTCTGTTTCATTTCACTTTTGCGTCATTGTTTCTGTTTTTACTATTAAAAATATTTATTTTTAATTTTTGGAATGTATACTTGTGTTAGTATTGTGGTGGGTGCAATAAATATATTTTAGTATAAATATTGATGTTAAATTAGTGTTTTTATTTTGTTGTATTTTTTTATTTTGTTGATTCTCTAGCTTTTGTAATGCAGATCTATTTTTGGCTACTTTTATTTTCTTTGACTTTTTTTATTTTTTATTTTTTAACCGATATATCCAATACCTGATTCGATATGTAACCTTATGGATTGGAACTGAGCCTAAAAAATGCAGTTATTAGATTTGATCTGATCGAATAATTTTAATGTGAATCTAATCAAAATTATAGTCAAATCCGATGTGCGAAAACCCCTAACAGTGGCAGTGCAAGTTGACGGGTTCCGTTGTATTCTCTCAATCGCGGCTAGGCTACCACAGACCCCTCCTAGCGTGGTGTTCTCTTGAGACCACAAAACAAGTTCGATAATGATGCAAGATCTGAAACATTGGAAGAAACCATCGCACGCAAAGGGAGCTAATGTGACGTTGGTTGGGTGAGAATGAAATGACAAGTATGGGAGCAGAATTCAAAAGTAAGCAGAATGGAAAAGGAAGGTGTGGAGTTGGGTGACTCACCCTGGGCTTAGTTCAATCTTCAATCTGAGATTGGCACTTTAATGAGCCTTCTACATGTGCTTTAAATTTTAGATCTAATTTTTTTGTTTGATTTTGGTCTGTGGGCTTCAGTTTCATCAATGGTATTCGAGTGACAATTTTATTTTGGATAATAAACTAAGATTAAAAAAAATATTTTAGGATTAATTGTTATTTTTATTAATTATAATTAAGATTTATATTTTTTTTCATAAAAACTGTTTTACATCCAAGTCTTTTTGGCAACTAAATTCAACCAAGTTGGCGCGACCCAACAAAAAATTAATTTTATTAGTGGAGCGTGAATACATGCTCCAACTACGTAAATATTCCCGCGTTTCTCTCATCCTCCTTCTTTTTCTACTTCTTCGTGTTTCTCCTCCTCCTTCTTCATATTCCTCTTCCTTCTTCTTCGTGTTCCTCCTCCTTCTTCTTCGCGCTCCTTCTTCTTGGTTTTATTCCTCTCAAGAGAGTAAATCAAGAACAATTTTGAGAAAATGAAATAAGAAGGAGAAGATGAAGAAAAAAATATGAAAAAGAAGAAGAAAACAAAGCGAAAGATGAGGAGGAGAAATTCAAATGAAACAAAACCAAATGAACCTAAATTAAACTAAGAAATGAACCAAAATTTTTTAAGGAATAAACAATTTGGTCAATACTTAACAGCAGCATCAAGTGAACCTCAGTTAATTCA